>NC_133141.1:68062549-68128950 GCF_048418815.1 Hemitrygon akajei
TGTGCTGTAGGATTTCTATGTTTCTGTGAACGTTGAGCTAGGATAAGGTAAGACAATAACGATACAGAATAGAGAGCAAAAGTGCAGTGGAAGGAACGAAGTCAATTGTCATTAATTGACCAGATGGAGTCAACATTGGAAGTGATGGACAGGTAGAACACTGACAATGTGGGATAAATGAATTCATCAATTAAATCACGGTCTGTGTGCACATCGTTCCCTGGCGTAGAGACGTCCGCATGCTCACTGGGACTCAACTGATTGTGCGTCAGAGATTCAAGGTTCGAAAGGCAGGATAGTTTATGTCAATCTTGAGTACCCGCGGAGCAACTGTTGTCTCTGGGACTGTACTCACTGGAATTTAGAAGAATGGGGGGGTGGAATGTCATTGATCGTGAAGCTGATTCCTGTCGACCAATTGTCACTGTCCCTCAACCACAAAGCGACATTCATTATCAAAGTACATATACAGAATATTGCCATGTATGTACTGTCCTGTGAGTCGAGTCTGGCCATCCACACTATAATGGGGACAGGGTCTGTCTGAACAGTGAAAGCATGAGTAAGCTGGGTTCAGTGAGCGTCTTGCTTCTTGTTTGCGGGACAGAGAGGAAACTAAGGGGAGGGAGAGAGAGGGAGAGAGAGGGAGGGAGGGATTTCATGGTAGTAATGCTACGGCTAGCTTAGCACCTCTCCCCGTGGCCCCATGGGTACGCTATGTTGGCCTTGGTCACACTTCCGCGGTGCCACCAGCACATCATCAGACTGCGCTGGTCGTTGATGCGATTGGGGTTCAGTTCCCACTGTTGTCTGTAAGAAATTTGTATGTTCTGTGTGTGAGACCCGTGCGTTTCACCCACAATCCATTGACGTACGGGTTCGTAGGTCAGTTGGTCACATGGGTGTAATTGGGTGGCGCGGGCCCATCGGGCTGGAAGGGCCTGTCATGCTGAATCCAGGCTCAATTAACGCCGCTGTCATTGTTTCGATGTACACGTAGCAAGTAAAGCTAAACTTCCACCCTTCAAAACCCTTGGGTGCTGCTTATCATGTTCTGAGGAATTATTGCCTCTCTGTCCTATTAATTTTGCAATATATATATTTTTGTACTGAAGCTAATTTCTTTGAGCTCTTTATTCACTCGGGACCTCGTTTTGGCACTGTCTGCACATGAAGAAGGCAGGAGAATGGGATTGAGAGGGATAATAAATCAGCCATGATGGAATGGCAGAGCAGACTCGATGGGCCGAATGGCCTGATTCTGCTCCTATGTCTAATGGTCTTATGAAGACAGACAAAGTGTTCAATTCTCTGCAATTCTGTTTCCCCTGTCTCACCCTGTAACTAGTTCTTCAATTCTTTCCTTTTCTATTTACGTATCTCTCACAGTCTGGGCAGGATTTTATTCAATGGGGTCATCGAGGGGGACAACCTACTATTTTGATAGGAAGGTTTTGGTCACTGAACACACAGGGATAGTTAGTGTCAATGAAATTGCAAGAAATCTTATTTTCTTGCCCTTTGGAACAGTGGCTCCAATCATTGGTAGGTAAATTCAGTGTGCGCCAAAGTTCTTGGAGCAAAGAGCCCAACAGTGCTTTAAGTTACACGGGTACTTCTTGGTCTCGGCCCAACACCTCGACTGTTTTCCCTTTTCCATTGATGCAGCCTGGCCTGCGAGCTTTGTCTGGACCTCCAGCATCTGCAGATTTTCTTGTGTTTGGGGTTCAACTCCTGCCACGTTTTGGAAGCAGTTTGTCACTGCGGGGGTTTCCTCCGGGGGCTCTGGTTTCCTCCCACATTCCAAAGACGTACAGTACTGTGCACATCTACATCTCTAGGGTGCACAGTACTGTAGTAATATACTGTACTTCTGCCACAATTAACCACCTATTGAGTGATGGTAAATCTGATTCTGATCTGGGTCTCTATTGTGGACTGAGAGTGGAAAGGGGGCAGGGAGAGGGGAATCATGGTTGGGAAAAGGGGAAGGGAGAGGGGAGGGAGCAGGAAGCACCAGAGAGACATTCTGTAATGATCAATAAACCGATTGTTTGGGAATCAAATGTCCTTGCCTGGTGTCTCAGGGCTGGGTGTGTCTGCACCCCCGCCCCTGGCACTCCCGCCCCTGGCACTCCTTCTCTGCCCCCTGTCCCACACCCCTCCCGCGGCGCTCCACCCTCGCCATTCCCAACATCCTTTGCTCCCACCAGATTTACAAGCTCGCTCTCTGCCCCACGTTGACAAATACAGCGCTGTGCAAAAGTCTGAGGGACCCTGGCTATATATATGTGCCTATGCCGTTTGCACAGAACTGTACGGCCTTGGGACATGACAGGAAAGCAGAGCTTCGAGAGGAGAATGTAGAGCTGGCAACAGAACGGAACCTGGGTCACTGGTTCTCCTCACTGCCGTGCCACCATGGTCATAGTTTTCATCTTGATGCTTGTATGTGGAGCGCTCTTCTTCTTACGCCCAGCGTCTCGCCAGAGTCCTCTGCCATGGGCCAGTCTTCCAAGTTTTCCCCGGATGTAGAGCATTCCTCTCCCAGGTCTTTGGAGCCTCTGTCAGCATTTCTGTAGCTCTTGTCTTTTTACAGGATGGGTTTTCTAGCCCCATGCCCAACCTTCCTCCTTTCCCAGCCGGGCTTGGGACCATCCATGGTGGAGTTATTTGGGCATTGCCTGGCCAATTCTTTGCTGATGTCCAAATCACTTTATTGAAAGCTATTTCGAGGAATTTATTACTCATTCTGGGTGCTCTCGTCTTCTCCCACATGCCAAAGGCATAGGGACTAGAGGTTTGTGGATGAACAAAGAGACCTTGGGGTTCAAATCCATACATCCCTCAAGGTCGCTGCACAGGTTGATAGGGTAGTTAAGAAGGCCTATGGGATGCTAGGCTTCATTAACAGGGAGATTGAGCTCAAGGGTAGAGAGGTCATGTTGCAACTCTACAAATCTCTGGTGAGACCGCACTTAGAGTATTGTGTTCAATTCTGGTCACCTCATTATAGGAAGGATGTGGAAGCTATGGAGAGGGTGCGGAGGAGATTTACCAGGATGTTGCCTGGTTTGGAGAACAAGTCATATGAAGCAAGGTTAGCAGAGCTGGGACTTTTCTCTTTGGAGTGTAGAAGAATGAGAGGGGACTTGTTAGAGGTCTACAAGATTATGAGAGGCATAGATAGGGTGGATAGTCAGTACCCATTTCCCAGGGCATCAATAGCAAAGACCAGAGGGCATATGTACAAAATTAAGGGAGGGAAGTTTAGGGGAGACATCAGGGGTAAGTTTTTTACACAGATGGTTGTGAGTGCCTGGAATGACTTGCCAGGGATGGTGGTGGAGGCTAAAACATTAGGGGAATTTAAGAGCCTCTTGGACAGGCACATGGATGAAAGAAAAATGGAGGGTTATGGGGTAGTGTGGGTTTAGTACTTTTTTTTAAGGATTATATGGGTCGGCACAACATGGAGGGCCGAAGGGCCTGTACTGTGCCGTAGTGTTCGATGGTCTATGGTTAATTGGTCACACGGGTGTCATTGGTGGGCTGAAAGGACCTATTACTGTCCTATATCTGTAAATAAAATTAAATTTAAAATTGGGAAAAAAACAAATGATTCAGAAAATGTGCAGTTAGACAGAAAATGATGGAAATACCCAAATGATGGAAATGTCTGATCGAATCCTATGGCCGTCTCTCTCGATCTTCTCTTCTCCACATCTCCCGCCAAAAGACCATGAACCCCACCAGGGTCAGTCATAAATTTCTCTCTGCCCAGCTCTTTCTAGCATCTCCTCCCCAATTCCACCATCCTGATTGGCTGACGTAACATTCTTAAGTTGAATATCATAGTCCCTTATCTTTAGCCAAAACCAAAACATTCTACCAGTAGGATACACTGATTTTACAGAAAGCTACTAACTGAAATACCCTACAGAATTAGCAGTAGAAAGATTAACCAGGGCACTACACTGGTAAAACCTGAGGTATGGGCATAGCCACGCATGCTCATTTGTCAATTGCTCTGAACTTCTGGACTGTTCTAGTAGTGTTTATTATTGTGGCTTTCTGGAAATTTGCATAAATATTGCCGTGTCAGCCAAATTGTTTAATGTTATTGTGTAGTGCCTTTGGGATGTCACCTGTTGTAGATATTACTACTGGGACAATGTGTACCCTGTTCATGTTCCATAGTCTTTCAATTTCTTCTTTTAATTCAGCACATTTCTGGTGTTTCTCAGTTAATTGATTTCTGTTATATGTGTTATGTTCTATGATTGTCTTTCTGTGTGGTGTTTTTGTGCTATCGAAACTATATGTGCTGTTTGTGATTGTTGGCCCTGGAGGAACACTTTCGTTCGGCTGTATTCATGTATGGTTGAGTGACAATTAAATATGAACTTTGAATTTAACTTATTATCATTATTAATGTCCATATTTGGTGGCACAGAGTAAAACTTTGCTATCATTCCAGATCAGTTCATCACATCAGTAAATCAGTACTGCAAAAGCAATATCAGAATGCAGAATGAAGTTGCAGAAAAGTGCAGTGCAGATCGATAATCAGGTGCGAGGTAGATAGTGAGGTCAAGAATACAAGTTATTGCACTAGGGAACTGATTGCTAGTCCTACGAATCTGTCCCTGAGCCTGATGGAATGTGCTTTCAGGCTTTTGTATCTTCTGCCCAGTGGGATGGAGGAGAAGAGAGAATCTCCAGCGTTGGAGAGGTCTTTGATTATGCTGGCTGCTTTACTGAGTACAAGCGTCATGGTAACCGCTCTGTCCGAGACCTGAAGAAACTGCACGGGGTTGTGGACACAGATTAGCACTTGGGACTTTAAGGCTATGGTCCAATTCCTGGCCCACCATGATGCGCCAACCTTTTAATCTACTGTGAAATCAATCTAACCCTTCCCTCCTACATAGCTCTCTACCTTTTTATCATCCATGTGCCTAGCCAAGAGTTTCTTAAGCGTCCCTAATGTATCTGCTTCTACCAACACCCCTGGCAGTGCGTTCCATGCACCCACCACTCTGTGGGAAAACCCACCTCTGGCATTCCCCCCCCCCCCCCACTATACTTTCTTGCAAAGACTTTAAATTTATGTCTCCTTATATTAAACATTTCTACCCTGTCTCTGGCTATTCATTCGATCTCTTATACGCCTCTATCAATCCTCCTTTGCTTCAAGGAGAAAAGCCCTTGCTCGTTCAACCTATCTTCATAGGACATGTCCTCTGGTCCACGCAGCATCCTGGTAAAGTTCCTCTGCACCCTCTCCAAAATTTCCTCCTACATTCCAAAGACTTATGGTTAGTAGGATAATTGGTTATGTTGTATCTCTCAATAAATAACTAAACAAGAAACATGTAAAGGAAACTCAACATAAATATTCAATTATTTCCAGAAGCAACCAAAGTCTGACATTCAGTGGTTGGTAAGTTGATGGAGAAGATCCTGAGAGGTATCTGGAACATTTGGAGAGGCATAATATGATTAGGAATAGTCAGCATGGCTTTGTCAAGGGTAGGTCGTGCCTTACTAGCCTGATTGAATCTTTTGAGGATGTGACTAAGCACATTGATAAAGGTAGAGCAGTAGATGTAGTGT
Source organism: Hemitrygon akajei (assembly GCF_048418815.1). Lineage (NCBI taxonomy): Eukaryota > Metazoa > Chordata > Chondrichthyes > Myliobatiformes > Dasyatidae > Hemitrygon > Hemitrygon akajei. Next base: position 68,068,169 of record NC_133141.1, read on the forward strand.
ATATGGATTTCAGCAAGGCATTTGATAAGGTACCTCATGCAAGGTTTATTGAGGAAGTAAGGAGGCATGGGATCCAAGGGGACATTGCTTTGTGGATCCAGAACTGGCTTGCCCACAGAAAGCAAAGAGTGGTTGTAGACAATTCATATTCTGCATGGAGATCGGTCACCAGTGGAGTGCCTCAGGGATCTGTTCTGGGACCCCTACTCTTTGTGATTTTTATAAATGACCTGGATGAGGAAGTGGAGGGATGGGTTAGTAAACTTGCTGATGACACAAAGGTTGGAGGTGTTGTGGATAGTATGGAGGGCTGTCAGAGGTTACAGCGGGACATTGATAGGATGCAAAACTGGGCTGAGAAGTGGCAGGTGGAGTTCAACCGAAGTAAGTGTGGTGGTTCATTTTGGTAGGTCAAATATGATGACAGAATATAGCATTAATAGTAAGACTCTTGGCAGTGTGGAGGCTCAGAGGGATCTTGGGGTCCAAATCCACAGGACACTGACAGCAGCTGCACAGGTTGACTCTGTGGTTAAGAAGGCATACAGTGTATTGGCCTTCATTAATCGTGGAATTGAATTTAGGAGCCGAGAGGTAATGTTGCAGCTATATAGGACCCTGGTCAGACCCCACTTGGAGTACTGTGCTCAGTTCTGGTTGCCTCACTACAGGAAGGATGTGGAAACCATAGAAAGGGTGCAGAGGAGATTTACAAGGATGTTGCCTGGATCGGGGAGCATGCCTTATGAGAATAGGTTGAGTGAACTCGGCCTTTTCTCCTTGGAGCGACGGAGGATGAGAGGTGACCTGATAGAGGTGTATAAGATGATGAGAGGCATTGATCGTGTGGATAGTCAGAGGCTTTTTCCCAGGGCTAAAATGGCTAGCACGAGAGGGCACAGTTTTAAGGTGCTTGGAAGTAGGTACAGAGGAGATGTCAGGGGTAAGTTCATTACACAGAGAGTGATGAGTGCGTGGAATGGGCTGGAATGGAACTTTTAAGAGACTCCTGGACAGGTACAAGGAGCTCAGAAAAATAGAGGGCCGTGGGTAACCCTAGGTAATTTCTCAGGTAAGGACATATTCGGCACAGCTTTGTGGGCCGAAGAGCCTGTATTGTGCTTCAGGTTTTCTATGTTTCTGTTTATATTGACCATTCTTTCTCTTCAACAGAAGTCGTAAGATCCAGATCCGGAATATTCCGCCTCATTTGCAATGGGAGGTAAGCACAAAATGTGACGTTTCTACTTTAGAAAGTTTAGAAGAATGAGGTTTCTCATTGAAACCTATCGCCTTGATAGAGTGGATGTGGAGAGGATGTTTCCGATAGTGAGAGAGCCTAGGACCAGAAGGCACAACCTCAGAAGAGAGGGATCTCCCTTTAGAATAGAGATGAGGAGTAATTTCTTCACCCAGAGGATGGTGTATCTATGGAATTTATTGCCACAGATGGTTGTGAAGGCCAAATAATCGGGTGTATTTAAAGCAGAGCTTGATAACTCCTTGATTAGTAAGGGTGTCAAAGGTTATGGAGAGAAGATAGGAGCAACGTTGTGGGGGATTAGGAATAGTCAGTATGGCTTTGTCAAGGGCAGGTCATGCCTTACGAGCCTGATTGAATTTTTTGAGGATGTGACTAAACACATTGATGAAGGAAGAGCAGTAGATGTAGTGTATATGACTTTCAGCAAGGCATTTGATAAGGTACCTCATGCAAGGCTTATTGAGAAAGTAAGGAGGCATGGGATCCAAGGGGACATTGCTTTGTGGATCCAGAACTGGCTTGCCCACTGAAGGCAAAGAGTGGTTGTAGACGGGTCATTTTCTGCATGGAGGTCAGTTACCAGTGGAGTGCCTCAGGGATCTGTTCTGGGACCCCTACTCTTCGTGATTTTTATAAATGACCTGGATGAGGAAGTGGAGGATGGGTTAGTAAATCTGCTGATGACACAAAGGTTGGAGGTGTTGTGGATAGTGTGGAGGGCTGTCAGAGGTTACAGCAGGACATCAATAAGGTATATAACTGGGCTGAGAAGTGGCAGATAGAGTTAAACCCAGATAAGTGTGAAGTGGTTCATTTTGGTAGGTCAAATATGATGGCAGAATATAGTATTAATGCTAAGATGCTTGACAGTGTGGAGGATCAGAGGGATCTTGGGGTCCGAGTCCATAGGACGCTCAAAACAGCTGTGCAGGTTGACTCTGTGGTTAAGAAGGCATACGGTGTATTGGCCTTCATCAATCGTGGGATTGAGTTTAAGAGCCGAGAGATAATGTTGCAGCTATATAGGACCCTGGTCAGACCCCACTTGGAGTACTGTGCTCAGTTCTGGTCGCCTCACTACAGGAAGGATGTGGAAGCCATAGAAAGGGTGCAGAGGAGATTTACAAGGATGTTGCCTGGATTGGGGAGCATGCCTTATGAGAATAGGTTGAGTGAACTCGGACTTTTCTCCTTGGAGCGACGGAGGATGAGAGGTGACCTGATAGAGGTGTATAAGATGATGAGAGGCATTGATTGTGTGGATAGTCAGAGGCTTTTCCCCAGGACTGAAATGGCTAGCATGAGAGGGCACAGTTTTAAGGTGTTTGGAAGTAGGTACAAAGGAGATGTCACGGGTAAGTTTTTCACTCAGAGAGTGGTGAGTGCGTAGAATAGGCTGCTGGCGATGGTGGGGGAGGTAGATATGATAGGGTCTTTTAAGAGACTCCTGGATAGGTACATGGAGCTTAGAAAAATAGAGGGCTATAGGTAACCCTAGGTAATTTCTAAAGTAAATACATGTTTGGCACAGCATTGTGGGCCGAAGGGCCTGTATTGTGCTGTAGGTTTTCTATGTTTCTATGGATAATAAACCAGCCATGATGGAATAGTGGAAGGATGAATGACAATGACAAGGATGAATTGCCTAATTCTGCTGCTATGTCTTATCATCTTCTTTTTACTCTGCTTGCAATCAAAAATGTGTCCTTTGCATCCACCTCAGAGTTCCAGTCCCCCAACCCCCAACCAATGTCCATGTTTTTACTCCCTCCCCGTACTGTCCCATCACACCAGGTCCAAACAAAGCTTTTGGTCTACAGAGCAGTTGTCCATCCTACATTACTGTATAGAGCTGAATCATGGACCACCTACTGAAAACCCTGGAAGAACACCAGCAAAGAACCTTATGAAAGATTTTGAGGATCAGCTGGAAGGACAGATGCAATAACACCAGCATAGTGGAGGAGGTCAAGGTGAACACCATCTCCACCACGATAAAGCAACATGGATTGGTCATGTCATTTGGATGCCTAACTCAAGTCTACCCAAACAGACCCTTTCCTCCCAGTCGAAGGAAGGTCAGCAAAGCCCCTGGTGGGCAAAGGAAACACTTCGAAGATAACATTAACATCATCCTGAAGAAAGTCAACGTGACATCTAAAAACTGGGAAGACACTGCACTCAATGGATGCACCTGGAGGAGATCGGTTCCGGAGGGAGCGGCACCTACACGGGAACGGCCTCCGCTGTGCTGCAGAGAACGAGAGGCAGCTGTGAAAGGAGAGGCCGGACAGCCGAAAGACCCGACCACCGACCACAGGCACCACCAACCCTCGCCCACACTGCTCCGGAATGATCGGCCTCTACAGCCACCTGACAGACAATCCCTGAGGAGAACATCGTCCCCGACTCGAGTGATCGCACTACTATCCCTCTGTGACAGGAATAGATTAGACACAGATTCATGCTCTCTTTATCAAATGCTCCTGGGAGTGGAGCAGATTGGGTTAAACACCAAATAATACTCTCTCAGCACTGTGAGAGAGATGTGACAGAAGATTTTAGGACTGTAAGGCTACAAGGATGAGGTTTGAAATGTCAAAATACTAGAGTGCAGAGCTTTAAGCTGACAGGGGCAATATGTAAAGGGGATGTGCAAGACAAGTTTTTTTTGGTAGGTACCTGGAACACACTGCCAGGGGTGGTGGGGAAGTAGACATGAAACATAAGGCATAGTAGCAGAGTTAAGCCATTCAGCCCATCGAGTCTAGTCCATGGCTGATTTATTATCCCTCTCAACCCCACATAACATTGGCACAAGAGATGTGTAGACAGCTCATGAACGTTGCTTGTTCATTATGTGCCATGTCGATGATGCCATCATTATGTGCCGTGTTGTATGATGTGGGCGATCATGGTCTTTCCATGATCATGATTGTTCTTGGCAAATCTTTTTACTGAAGTGGTTTGCCTTTGCCTTCTTCTGGTCAGTGTTGTTACAAGATGGGTGACCCCCCCCCCAGCCATTATCAATACTCTTCAGAGATTGTCTGCCTGGCGTCAGTAGTCGCATAACCAGGACTTGTGATCTGCACCGGCTGCTCGTACGACCATCCACCACCTGCTCCCATGGCTTCATGTGATCCTGATAAGGGGGGTCTAAGCAGATGCCACACCTTGCCCAAGGGTGACCTGCAGGCTAGCAGAGGGAAGGAGCACCTTACACCTCCTTTGGTAGAGACGTATCTCCACCCCACCACCCAATATGAACATATAACAGAGAACATAGAACTGTACAGCACAGCACAGGCCCTTTGGCCCACGATATTGTGCCAATATTGGAGTCTAGAATCGAGACATGACTTCAAGAGTGAGACAAGAACATGGTTCTTGACTAGATGCTAGACGAGAACCTGATGAGACTAGATGAGAATCCAAATGAGACGGAAATCCTAAGTGCAGTGGTAGACTGAAACAAAGTCGAGATGACAATTGAGCTCCGGACATGGGTTCAGCTGCTCTGTAAGTACCCAGATCTCCACAGCAGAACGTGGCCCCAGTTAGCAGAGTGGGCCTGGATCTTTACAGGGATTGTGCCAGCTATCAATACTCCGGAGGATCGGAGCATCTAAACCCGGGAGGCTGGCATGGTCAATGCGTACCATGACATTATCCTCTGCAATTCAGGCAGCCTCCTGGTCAGTCTCGTCTGCACCTTTTCTACAGCTTCCACATGTCTGTACTGATACCTGTGGCTGCATGTTCCACACACCCACCATCTTCTGTGTAAGTAACCTACTGCTTGCAAATGCTTCCTGGATTCAAGTGTTAAGCCACCCAGACACAACCCAGGGCATTTCAAGCACACTGCCAATTGGATAACACCTCTTAAAGGGCCACCAATCCAGCTGGAGGGTAGAATCTTTATTGTGGTCTAGGCAAGGCATTGGCGACGGACAAAGGAGCGAGAGAGAACCCGTGGGACACTGGAGAAATTGCAGGAGATTGGGAGGCGTAAGGGTTTCCAACTCTCTCAATGTGACTTCACAGTAAAGCAAGTGCAAAGTGAGGCAGCAATTCCCTGAAACATTCAGCAGGCCAGGAGCGTATGCTGAGCGACAAACAGAAGATTACCGTTCGAGTCTGATGCAATGTTCATCCTGGCTCCCTAATGGCAGGACCTGCCGATCTTGTGATCCAGAGATTTTTTGGAAGGCAAGAATGAGGCATAAAACTTGCTGCTCAAAGTTCAAAGTTGAAAGTAAATTTATTATCAAAGTATATACAATATATGTCACCATGAGGTTCATTTTCTTGTGGGCATACTCAATAAATCCATAGAATAATAACCATAACAATCAATGAAAGACCGCACCAACTCAAGCGTTCAACCAGACTGCAGAAGAGAACAAACTGCGCAAATATAAAAATCAGAAATAATAATAATAAATAAATACGCAATAAATATCGAAAACATGAGATGAAGAGTGCTTTAAATTGAGTCCATTGGCTGTGGGAACATTTCAGTGAAGGGGCAAGTGAAGTTATCCCCTCTGGTTCAAGAACCTGATGGCTGAGGGGTAATAACTGTTTCTGAACCTGTTGATTTGGGTTCTCAGGCTCCTGTACCTCCTTCCTAATGGTTGAGGGGTAATAACTGTTCCTGAACCTGGTGGTGTGGGTCCTGAGGCTCCTGTACCTGCTTCCTGATGGTTGAGGGGTAATACCTGTTCCTGAACCTGGTGGTGTGGGGCCTGAGGCTCCTGTACCTCCTTCCTGATGGTTGAGGGGTAATACCTGTTCCTGAACCTGGTGGTGTGGGGCCTGAGGCTCCTGCACCTCCTTCCTGATGGTTGAGGGGTAATAACTGTTTCTGAACCTGGTGGTGTGGGTCCTGAGGCTCCTGTACCTGCTTCCTGATGGTTGAGGGGTAATACCTGTTCCTGAACCTGGTGGTGTGGGGCCTGAGGCTCCTGCACCTCCTTCCTGATGGTTGAGGGGTAATAACTGTTCCTGAACCTGGTGGTGTGGGACCTGAGGCTCCTGTACCTCCTTCCTGATGGGTGAGGGGTAATAACTGTTCCTGAACCTGGTGGTGTGGGACCTGAGGCTCCTGTACCTCCTTCCTGATGGGTGAGGGGTAATAACTGTTCCTGAACCTGGTGGTTTGGGACCTGAGGCTCCTGTACCTCCTTCCTGATGGTTATGGGGTAATAACTGTTCCTGAACCTGGTGGTGTGGGGCCTGAGGCTCCTGTACCTCCTTCCTGATGGTTGAGAGGTAATAACTGTTCCTGAATCTGGTGGTGTGGGTCCTGAGGCTCCTGTACCTCCTTCCTGATGGTTGGGGGTAATGACTGTTCTTGAACCTGGTGGTGTGGGACCTGAGGCTCCTGTACCTCCTTCCTGATGGTTGAGAGGTAATAACTGTTCCTGAACCTGGTGGTGTGGGTCCTGAGGCTCCTGTACCTCCTTCCTGATGGTTGAGGGGTAATGACTGTTCCTGAACCTGGTGGTGTGGGACCTGAGGCTCCTGTACCTCCTTCCTGATGGTTGAGGGGTAATAACTGTTCCTGAACCTGGTGGTGTGGGACCTGAGGCTCCTGCACCTCCTTCCTGATGGTTGAGGGGTAATAACTGTTCCTGAACCTGGTGGTGTGGGACCTGAGGCTCCTGTACCTCCTTCCTGATGGGTGAGGGGTAATAACTGTTCCTGAACCTGGTGGTGTGGGACCTGAGGCTCCTGTACCTCCTTCCTGATGGGTGAGGGGTAATAACTGTTCCTGAACCTGGTGGTTTGGGACCTGAGGCTCCTGTACCTCCTTCCTGATGGTTATGGGGTAATAACTGTTCCTGAACCTGGTGGTGTGGGGCCTGAGGCTCCTGTACCTCCTTCCTGATGGTTGAGAGGTAATAACTGTTCCTGAATCTGGTGGTGTGGGTCCTGAGGCTCCTGTACCTCCTTCCTGATGGTTGGGGGTAATGACTGTTCTTGAACCTGGTGGTGTGGGACCTGAGGCTCCTGTACCTCCTTCCTGATGGTTGAGAGGTAATAACTGTTCCTGAACCTGGTGGTGTGGGTCCTGAGGCTCCTGTACCTCCTTCCTGATGGTTGAGGGGTAATGACTGTTCCTGAACCTGGTGGTGTGGGACCTGAGGCTCCTGTACCTCCTTCCTGATGGTTGAGGGGTAATAACTGTTCCTGAACCTGGTGGTGTGGGACCTGAAGCTCCTGTACCTCCTTCCTGATGGTTGAGGGGTAATAACTGTTCCTGAACCTGGTGGTGTGGGTCCTGAGGCTCCTGTACCTCCTTCCTGATGGTTGAGGGGTAATAACTGTTCCTGAACCTGGTGGTGTGGGACCTGAGGCTGCTGTACCTCCTTCCTGATGGTTGAGGGGTAATAACTGTTCCTGAACCTGGTGGTGTGGGACCTGAAGCTCCTGTACCTCCTTCCTGTTGGTTGAGAGGTAATAACTGTTCCTGAACCTGGTGGTGTGGGATCTGAGACTCCTGTACCTCCTTCCTGATGGTTGAGGGGTAATAACTGTTCCTGAACCTGGTGGTGTGGGACCTGAAGCTCCTGTACCTCCTTCCTGATGGTTGAGGGGTAATAACTTCCTGAACCTGGTGGTGTGGGACCTGAGGCTCCTGTACCTCCTTCCTGATGGGTGAGGGGTAATAACTGTTCCTGAACCTGGTGGTGTGGGACCTGAGGCTCCTGTACCTCCTTCCTGATGGGTGAGGGGTAATAACTGTTCCTGAACCTGGTGGTTTGGGACCTGAGGCTCCTGTACCTCCTTCCTGATGGTTATGGGGTAATAACTGTTCCTGAACCTGGTGGTGTGGGGCCTGAGGCTCCTGTACCTCCTTCCTGATGGTTGAGAGGTAATAACTGTTCCTGAATCTGGTGGTGTGGGTCCTGAGGCTCCTGTACCTCCTTCCTGATGGTTGGGGGTAATGACTGTTCTTGAACCTGGTGGTGTGGGACCTGAGGCTCCTGTACCTCCTTCCTGATGGTTGAGAGGTAATAACTGTTCCTGAACCTGGTGGTGTGGGTCCTGAGGCTCCTGTACCTCCTTCCTGATGGTTGAGGGGTAATGACTGTTCCTGAACCTGGTGGTGTGGGACCTGAGGCTCCTGTACCTCCTTCCTGATGGTTGAGGGGTAATAACTGTTCCTGAACCTGGTGGTGTGGGACCTGAAGCTCCTGTACCTCCTTCCTGATGGTTGAGGGGTAATAACTGTTCCTGAACCTGGTGGTGTGGGTCCTGAGGCTCCTGTACCTCCTTCCTGATGGTTGAGGGGTAATAACTGTTCCTGAACCTGGTGGTGTGGGACCTGAGGCTGCTGTACCTCCTTCCTGATGGTTGAGGGGTAATAACTGTTCCTGAACCTGGTGGTGTGGGACCTGAGGCTGCTGTACCTCCTTCCTGATGGTTGAGGGGTAATAACTGTTCCTGAACCTGGTGGTGTGGGACCTGAAGCTCCTGTACCTCCTTCCTGTTGGTTGAGAGGTAATAACTGTTCCTGAACCTGGTGGTGTGGGATCTGAGACTCCTGTACCTCCTTCCTGATGGTTGAGGGGTAATAACTGTTCCTGAACCTGGTGGTGTGGGACCTGAAGCTCCTGTACCTCCTTCCTGATGGTTGAGGGGTAATAACTGTTCCTGAACCTGGTGGTGTGGGACCTGAAGCTCCTGTACCTCCTTCCTGTTGGTTGAGAGGTAATAACTGTTCCTGAACCTGGTGGTGTGGGATCTGAGACTCCTGTACCTCCTTCCTGATGGTTGAGGGGTAATAACTGTTCCTGAACCTGGTGGTGTGGGACCTGAAGCTCCTGTACCTCCTTCCTGATGGTTGAGGGGTAATAACTTCCTGAACCTGGTGGTGTGGGACCTGAGGCTGCTGTACCTCCTTCCTGATGGTTGAGGGGTAATAACTTCCTGAACCTGGTGGTGTGGGACCTGAGGCTCCTGTACCTCCTTCCCAATGGCAGCAGTGAGAAGAGAGCATGGCCTGGGTGGTGGGGTCCCTGATGATGGATGCTGCTTTCCTGTGACAGCGTTTCAGGTGGATGTGCTTACAACTGTTTATTGAATGTTAAAAGTGAAAAGAACAAAGATGACAGGGAAAAAAACAAATGAGTTGTGGTTTCACTAGCTCAGGCTAAAAAGATAACAGCATTGCAGTGATAACAATTACCCTATAAAGGGGTCAGATTTAAGAAGTTTGACACCTGCTAAAAAGCTTCTAGGAAAATGGTGGTGCTGGTTGTCAATCGTGTCTGTGATGATGGGAAACCTGTGTAGGAGAGTTTTTAAAGTGGAAAAGCCATTGCACTGGGGCAGTTCCACTCCCTCAGAAGTCCAGGTCTAGTGGTACGAACAAGCGTCACAGACTGGGGTCTTCCTCGGTTGCAGTGGATGACCGTGACGTCTTCTGTGCCTTCTCATGTCCTTCGCTCTCTATGGAGCATTGCAGAACCACCTTCCTGCCCGTTGGATGTCACTGTCGTTCTCATCCGCCCAGTCCACCAGAGCTGACGTCACAGGCTAGGACAAGCACGTCCCTATCTCACTGGGGTATGAGGCCCACCGGCTACCCTCACCTGGTTTAGCCTGTCTGTCGAAGCGGTGTACCGGGCTGTGGCCGCTGTCACGTGCAAACAGATACTTGGAGCCACGGGTGAGAGCTGAGTGTCTGGTGAGGACCAAAGGTGAGTGAGCTGCCCCAGAATGGACACGACAAGTGCCTTCACCAGAGGTGCTACCCCTCCCTGGACACCCTGTACACCCCTTGCACAGTAATCGTAACCCTAACCCTAACCCTAACCCTACCCCTCCCTGGACACCCCATACACCCCTTGCACAGTAACCCTAACCCTAACCCTACCCCTCCCTGGACACCCCATACACCCCTTGCACAGTAATCCTAACCCTAACCCTAACCCTAAACCTCCCTGGACATCCCGTACACTCCCTAAAAAATACAGAGGCAGTTATACAACAATTACTGGAAAATTCACTGATGCTGCCTGACCAGCTGCTGTTGCACATTCTTGGAATCCGCAGATTGCCTGACGCTCACTAACATGGTGATCTCTCTCCTGCTGACTGAGCCTGACCTTCCCTTTCAAAGCCACGGACCAGTACCAATAAGCAAGGGGTCCGTGGACCAGGTTGGGAAGGATGTATTTTCCGTTTGTCTTTTCCAGCGATCGAATGTAAGACCTGCTGAGCAGGCAGCCGGGACTGGTCACACTCTGCGCTTGGGCGGAACATTAGGCCGCACTCTGACACTGGCTTGTACCTCAGTGTTGCCTTTCTGCCTCTGAATGCTTTCTCCTTGGTCTTGCATTCATTGATGTTTCTGTCGACACTGGACACCCCGGGACACTTAATGTACCCCGAACTCTATACACACACACACAAACTAGAACATAGAACAGCACAGTACAGGTCCTTCAACCCACAATTTAGTGCCGTCCTTTTAATCTACTCCAAGATGAATTTAATCTTTCCGTCTTGCAAAGCCCTCCGTTTTTCTATCTAAGTGCCTATTTAAGAGTCTCTTTTATGTCCCCTAATGTGTCTGCCTCTACCACCATCATGTTCCACATTCCTCACCACTCTGTGTAAGAAAAACTTTCCTCTGACATCCCCCCTCTACTTTGCTCCAATCACCTTAAAGTATTGCCCCCTTGTATTAGTCATTTCCACCCTGGGAAGAAATCTCCAGCTAACCATTCAATCAATGCCTCTTGTCATCTTGTACACCTCTATCGAGTCACCTCTCATCCTCCTTCACCCTAAAGAAAATAACGCTCGCGCTCACTCAGCCTGTCCTCATAAGACATGCCCTCACACACGCACGCACACAAGTACACACATGCACACAAATACACACGTGCACGCACACAAATACACACATGCACACACACACTTGCCTGTATCCTTCCCATGCGTGCACAATGCGTGCAACACACTCGCCACATGCACACACAATAACCTTACACACAGGCACACACAAACCACAACTTTTATATGCAACAAACACACACACTCACTCACAGACACACACAAACAGATCAGCACGCTTGCAGTTGTGCACACACGGGCATACACAAAGCCACATACACGGAAACACCCCACAAACTGCAGGCCTCCCTACGTCTCCCAATTTATGGTTCAAAATTCAAGATAGTTTGATGTCATTTCCAGTACTCAAGTGTAAGGTAATTGTTACCCCGGATCCGAAGCAGCACAAAAAGAACATAAGTTAAAGAACGCAATAATAAAAAATGCCATAACTATAAATACATATGATAGCTTCTACACACAGATTGATTGTGTGTCCATAAAGTGACGCTGGGCACAGGAGTGTCTGTACACAAGGTGACTCTGACAGCTGTTTGTCAGAATCACAGAGAAGTGCTGAATTAGTGCCGGATTGGGGTATCGGGGGACAATGGGCTGAACGAGCCCTTGCAGTGGAATTTCTGTTCTTTCTAACATGTCTGGTTTGCATTCTGCTGCCTTGGCCCGGTGTTCCTGACTGTGTGCGTGTCTGTGTGTCGTTGACAGGTGTTGGACGGGTTGTTAGCTCAGCATGGAGCCGTGGAAAACTGTGAGCAAGGTTTGTCATTCTTTTATTAACGTTACGTCAGCGCTCAGCCTCGAGCACTCTCTGCTGATCTCGGGCCTGAGGGGGTGGGTTAGGGCGCTGCAGTATACCCGCTGCTCGCCTGTCTAATCCCTCTGCCGTCCGAGTGGAGCTTGCCCATTGACTGCCAGAGCCCGGGCACCTCAGCTTCCAAAATCTCTCCTAACATTCAAGGAGGCCATTCAGTCCATTGAGTTTGTGCCAGCTCTCAGTGGCACAATCAATCAATCAATCTATCTATCATTTCTCTGTAATCCTTTCTTGAATACGTGGCCATTGACCAGCAAGAGTCAACCACACACACACACACACACACAAACACACACACACACACACTCACACACACACACACATACTCACTCACACACACACACACATTCACTCACACACACACATATACTCACTCACACACACACACACACTCACACACACACATACTCACTCACACACACACATATACTCACACACACACTCACACACACACACACTCACACACTCACACACACACACTCACACACACACACATACTCACACACACACACACTCACACACACACATTCACACACACACACTCACACACACTCACACACACACACACACACACACTCACTCACTCACACACACACACACACACACACACACACTCACACACACTCACACACACACACACTCACACACACTCACACACACACACACACTCACACACACACATTCACACACACACACTCACACACACTCACACACACACACACACATACTCACACACCCACTCACACACATACTCACACACACATTCATTCACACACACACACTCTCACACACACACACACACACTCACACACACACACACACATACTCACTCTCACACACACACACACACCAGAATTAGGCCACTTAGCCCATTTTCCTGCTTTCTCTCCGTAACCTTGATGCCCCGACTAATCAAGAACCCACCAACCTGCACTTCAAATTTACCCAATGTCTTGGCCTCCACAGCTGCCTGAGGCAATGAATTCCAGATTCACCACTCTCTGGCTAAAGAAATTCCTCCTCATCTCTGTTGTAAAAGGACGTCCTTCTATTCTGAAGCTGTACCTTCTGGTCCTAGACCGCCCCCACTGTTGAAAACATCCTCTCCATATGCACTCTATCAACATTCGATAGATTGCAATAAGATCCCCCTCATTTGTCTAAACTCCAGTGAGTACAGGCCCAGAGCAAACATTTCAAAGTTACAACACACTGGCAGCCTGTGTTGAGATAGGTGTCCCCGCTCAGCTGAAGCTTCAGTAGCAGGAATGCATTTTATTTTATATTTTATTTGGAGATACAACCCCACCCTGCCCAATTACACCCATGTGACCAACCAGCTGGTAAGCCAAATGCAGTCTGGGACGTGGGAGGAAGCAGGCATGGCCACTGGGAGAATGTGCAAACTGCTTTCGGTCAGCGGCAGCAATTGAACCCGGGTCACTGTGCTGCCCGTTCACCCTTCAGGAATCGGAATTAGTTTTGGTTCATTATTGTCACATGTAGTGAGGTACAGCAAAAGGAAGAACCCTCCCCACCTTCCCCATCACCCAGGACATGCCCTCTTTTCATTGCTACCATCAAACCACACACTCAGCGATTCAGGAACAGCTTCTTCCCCTCTGCCATCAGGGAGGAGGTACATGAGCCTGAAGACACACACTCAGCGATTCAGGAACAGCTTCTTCCCCTCTGCCATCAGGGAGGAGGTACAGGAGCCTGAAGACACACACTCAACGATTCAGGAACAGCTTCTTCCCCTCTGCCATCAGGGAGGAGGTACAGGAGCCTGAAGGCACACACTCAACGATTCAGGAACAGCTTCTTCCCCTCTGCTATCAGGGAGGAGGTACAGGAGCCTGAAGACACACACTCTGCGATTCAGGAACAGCTTCTTCCCCTCTGCCATCAGGGAGGAGGTACAGGAGCCTGAAGACACACACTCTGCGATTCAGGAACAGCTTCTTCCCCTCTGCCATCAGGGAGGAGGTACAGGAGCCTGAAGGCACACACTCAATGATTCAGGAACAGCTTCTTCCCCTCTGCCATCAGGGAGGAGGTACAGGAGCCTGAAGACACACACTGAACGATTCAGGAACAGCTTCTTCCCCTCTGCCATCAGGGAGGAGGTACAGGAGCCTGAAGACACACACTCAATGATTCAGGAACAGCTTCTTCCCCTCTGCCATCAGGGAAGAGGTACAGGAGCCTGAAGACACACACTCTGCGATTCAGGAACAGCTTCTTCCCCTCTGCCATCAGGGAGGAGGTACAGGAGCCTGAAGACACACACACTCAATGATTCAGGAACAGCTTCTTCCCCTCTGCCATCAGGGAGGAGGTACAGGAGCCTGAAGACACACACTCAGCGATTCAGGAACAGCTTCTTCCCCTCTGCCATCAGGGAGGAGGTACAGGAGCCTGAAGACACACACTCAACGATTCAGGAACAGCTTCTTCCCCTCTGCCATCAGGGAGGAGGTACAGGTGCCTGAAGACACACACTCAACGATTCAGGAACAGCTTCTTCCCCTCTGCCATCAGGGAGGAGGTACAGGAGCCTGAAGACACACACTCAGCGATTCAGGAACAGCTTCTTCCCCTCTGCCATCAGGGAGGGGGTACAGGAGCCTGAAGACACACACTCAACGATTCAGGAACAGCTTCTTCCCCTCTGCCATCAGGGAGGAGGTACAGGAGCCTGAAGACACACACTCAGCGATTCAGGAACAGCTTCTTCCCCTCTGCCATCAGGGAGGAGGTACAGGAGCCTGAAGACACACACTCAACGATTCAGGAACAGCTTCTTCCCCTCTGCCATCAGGGAGGAGGTACAGGAGCCTGAAGACACACACTCGACGATTCAGGAACAGCTTCTTCCTCTCTGCCATCCGATTTCTGAATGGACCTTGAACCCATGAACACTAACTCACTACTTTTTTTAACTCTCTTTTTGAACTACTGAGTTAATTTAAAATTTATATATATACTTAATGTCATTTACAATAATAATACTGTTTCTTTGTTATTATTATTAATTGCACTGGACTGCCGTTGCAAAAAAACCCAATAATTTTTGTGGCGTATGTGAGTGATGATAAACCTGATTCTGATCTGGGTCTCTACTGTGGACTGAGAGTGGGAAGGGGACAGGGAGAGGGGAGTCATGGTTGGGGAAAGGGGAAGGGAGAGGGGAGGGAGCAGGAAGCCCCAGAGGGACATTCTGTAATGATCAATAAACCAATTGTTTGGAATCAAACGTCCTTTCCTGGTGTCTCAGAGCTGGGTGTGTCTGTACCCCCGACCTCTGACACTCCTCCTCACCCACCTGTCCCACATTCCTCCCGTGACGCTCCACCCTCACCATTCCCAGCATCCTTTGCTCCAACCAGATTTACAAACTTGCTCCGCCCCACATTGACAAACACAGTTCTGTGCAAAGGTCTTCGATATTAAACCCGATTCTTGTTTTGCAAGCTTGCCTTGCAGACTGTTCATACAGATCAGTCATCACACAGTGCATTGAGGTAGAACAATACTGAATGCAGAATAAAGTTTAAACAGGCCAATGTGGCAGTGCAGCAGTTTCTACATCACTGTACACCAGGTTTGATGGTCACCGCAATATGTACGGAGCATATACGTTCTCCCCGTGACCGTGTGGCTTTCTTCCAGGTTTCCTCCCACAGTCCAGAGATGTACTATTAGGGCTTGTAAGTTGTGGGGTCGCGGTGTTGATGTCAGAAGCTCTTCCGGGCTGCACTCCAGCTCATCCTCGGACTGTGTTGGTCATTGGCGCAAAATGAGCCATTTCACTGTATGTTTCAATGACAAATCGAGCCATCTTTGAAATCGGAAAGTGCAGTGCAGATAAACAACAAGGTGCTAGGTCATATTGCATTTTCATTAACCCAGGCCACATTTCCAGAGGGCTGCGATTATCGTGCCATCCTCCAAAAGTAGAGTCTGATCCCGAGATATTGTTGCCAGGCAGAGAGGATTTAAATTGTCCCTCGGGCTCAGTGCTGGTGGGCCACTTACCCTCGGGACTGTCGCGGCGGATGAGGTGTCTCTTTCTGGTCGAGATCCGAACAGCACAAAATGAGAATTACGTTTATCAGCATTGACAGACAAGAAATTTGGTGTTTTGCCACAGCAGTACGGTACAATACATTAAAAATAAAAACTATATATTAAATTAAGTAAGTAGTGTAAAAAGAGAGTAAAGTAGTGAGTTAGTGTTCATGGGTTCTTGTCCATTCAGAAATCTGATGGCAGAGGGGAAATACAGTACTGTGCAAAAGTCTTAGGCACAGTTATACTGTAGACAGTTTGTCCACGTGGAGCAGAGAGCAAATTTCTAAACCTGGCGGGAGCAAAGGATGTTGGGAATGGTGAGGGTGGAGTGCCGCGGGAGGGGTGTGGGACAGGGGGCAGAGAAGGAGTGCTAGAGGCAGGTGCAGATACATCCAGCCCTGAGACACCAGGCAGGGTCATCTGACTCAGCAATCAGTTTATTGATCATTACAGAATGTCTCTCTGATGCTTCCCGCTCCCTCCCCTCTCCCTTCCCCTTTTCCCAACCATGACTCCCCTCTCCCTGCCCCCTTCCCACTCTCAGTCCACAACAGAGACCCACATCAGAATCAGGTTTATCTTTACTCACACATGTCATGAAATTTGTTTTTTTTTGTGGCAGCAGTACAGTGCATTACATAAAGTTACTACAGTCCTGTGCAAAAGTCTTAGGTTCTCTAGCTACATATATGTGCCTGAGACTTTTGCACAGTGCTATCGACATTCTTGAATCACTGAGTGTGTGTCTTCAGGCTCCTGTACCTCCTCCCTGATGGCAGAGGGGAAGAAGCTGTTCCTGAATCGCTGAGTGTGTGTCTTCAGACTCCTGTACCTCCTCCCTGATGGCAGAGGGGAAGAAGCTGTTCCTGAATCGTCGAGTGTGTGTCTTCAGGCTCCTGTACCCACTCCCTGATGGCAGAAGGGGAGAAGCAGTTCCTGAATCGCTGAGTGTGTGTCTTCAGGTTCCTGTACCTCCTCCCTGATGGCAGAGGGGGAGAAGCTGTTCCTGAATCGTCGAGTGTGTGTCTTCAGGCTCCTGTACCTCCTCCCCGATGGCAGAGGGGAAGAAGCTGTTCCTGAATCGTCGAGTGTGTGTCTTCAGGCTCCTGTACCTCCTCCCCGATGGCAGAGGGGAAGAAGCTGTTCCTGAATCGTTGAGTGTGTGTCTTCAGGCTCCTGTACCTCCTCCCTGATGGCAGAGGGGAAGAAGCTGTTCCTGAATCGCTGAGTGTGTGTCTTCAGACTCCTGTACCTCCTCCCTGATGGCAGAGGGGAAGAAGCTGTTCCTGAATCGTCGAGTGTGTGTCTTCAGGCTCCTGTACCCACTCCCTGATGGCAGAAGGGGAGAAGCAGTTCCTGAATCGCTGAGTGTGTGTCTTCAGGTTCCTGTACCTCCTCCCTGATGGCAGAGGGGGAGAAGCTGTTCCTGAATCGTCGAGTGTGTGTCTTCAGGCTCCTGTACCTCCTCCCCGATGGCAGAGGGGAAGAAGCTGTTCCTGAATCGTCGAGTGTGTGTCTTCAGGCTCCTGTACCTCCTCCCCGATGGCAGAGGGGAAGAAGCTGTTCCTGAATCGTTGAGTGTGTGTCTTCAGGCTCCTGTACCTCCTCCCCGATGGCAGAGGGGAAGAAGCTGTTCCTGAATCGCTGAGTGTGTGTCTTCAGGCTCCTGTACCTCCTCCCTGAGGCAGAGGGGGAGAAGCTGTTCCTGAATCGTTGAGTGTGCAGGCTCCTGTACCTCCTCCCCGATGGCAGAGGGGAAGAAGCTGTTCCTGAATCGCTGAGTGTGTATCTTCAGGCTCCTGTACCTCCTCCCTGATGGCAGAGGGGAAGAAGCTGTTCCTGAATCGCTGAGTGTGTGTCTTCAGGCTCCTGTTCCTCCTCCCTGATGGTAGTAATGAGGAGAGGGCATGTCTGTATTCTGACAGTAAGCAGGAGCCAGCAGCTTGGCACACTCTGATGAAATGGCGGCCGAGGATAGCCAAGCTGATAAACCAGGGTGCAAGCAGAGTTAGCCTCGGCTGGGGAATGTGCCCGGCGTGCTCTCGATGCCAAGTGTGATATGGAAGTGACCGCAATGAGGAAGAAGGACTCACTTGGCTTGGACCCAGGCTGACTGGAGCCCATTGAACTTGGAGCCAACTCCTAACCACAAACCACACAGCCCAAGTCAACACTACAGCCGGGGTTGGCACTGCTCCAGGTTCTGAGGATTCCAGCTGAATAGGGAGTAGGAAGAAAAATCGACCATCGATCAGAAATCCAAATAGGAGCAAAATCAGACAGAACGATTTTCTGAGTGGGGGAGCTGGAAAAATGTTTATCGGAATCAGAAGCAGATTCAAGTTTAATATCACGGACATATGTTGTGAAATTTGTCATTTTGCAGCAGCAATACAGCGCAATACGCTATATATTACAAGCGCAAAATACTATATATTACAAGAAATCAATATTTTAAAAATCAAATAAGTAGCAGAAATAGTGAGGTAGCGTTTATGGTCTCAATCTGATGGTGGACAGGAGGAAGCTGTTCCTAAAATGTTGAGTATGTGTCTTCAGACTCCTCTCTGCGGAGGAAGGGCAGGCTCTCTCTGTCACGGGAGTCACTGGCACTGACTCAAGCCAGGAGCTGCTCACTACGTGACCAGGAGTGGAGGAACGGTAGACTCCCATGCAGAGACGGAGTTAACATAGTCTCGGAGGAGTGAATGAGCAACGCCGCGAGACGATTCTTTTTCTCCAACACAATGACTCTGCTCAGGCACTGAACGAGAACCAACATAAATACAGGAAACGTCTGCCAGTCAAAATTAACATGACCAGATTAAAATGAGCAATTAAGGTAGCAATTAGATGTTCCAAAACCATAGAAACTCAACACTCTATGGCAAGCGATGGAGGCTGCAGGGCTCATGACACCTCCCTGGTGGCAGTAATATGAAGAGGGCATGTCCTGGGTGATAGGGGTCCTTAATGATGGATGCCACCTTTTTGAGGCATCAAATTTGGAAGCTGTCCTCAAGGGTGTAGAGACTCGTGCCCATGATGGAGCCAGCAGAGTTTACAACCTTCTGCAGCTTTTTTCTGATCCTGTGCTGTGGCCTCTCCATGACTGACGGTGATGCAGCCTATTGGAATGCTCTCCACAGTACGCGTGTGCATATTTGGCAGTCTTTGATGTCATATCAAATCCCCTCTAACTCCAAGTCACATGCCTTCTTTGTAAATGCATCAACAAGTTGGGTCCAGGATAGATTCTCAGCGATGTTGACCCTTCCCCAGGAAATTGAAACTGCTGACCCCTTGGTGAGAACTGGCATGCAATGTGAAATGGTCCCTCAAAATTGGGCAGGGAAAATGGACATTGGGCAGGGAGAATGGTCATTGGGCAGGGAAAATGGACATTGGGCAGGGAGAATGGTCATTGGGCAGGGAAAATGGTCATTGGGCAGGGAGAATGGACATTGGGCAGGGGGAATGGACATTGACAGGGAAAATGGACATTGGGCAGGGAGAATGGTCATTGGGCAGGGAAAATGGACATTGACAGGGAAAATGGACATTGGGCAGGGAGAATGGTCATTGGGCAGGGAAAATGGTCATTGGGCAGGGAGAATGGACATTGGGCAGGGAGAATGGTCATTGGGCAGGGAGAATGGACATTGGGCAGGGAGAATGGTCATTGGGCAGGGAGAATGGACATTGGGCAGGGAGAATGGTCATTGGGCAAGGAAAATGGACATTGACAGGGAAAATGGACATTGGGCAGGGAGAATGGTCATTGGGCAGGGAAAATGGTCATTGGGCAGGGAGAATGGACATTGGGCAGGGAGAATGGTCAATGGGCGGGGAGAATGGACATTGGGCAGGGAGAATGGTCATTGGGCAGGGAGAATGGACATTGGGCAGGGGGAATGGACATTGACAGGGAAAATGGTCATTGGGCAGGGGGAATGGACATTGACAGGGAGAATGGTCATTGGGCAGGGGGAATGGACATTGACAAGGAAAATGGACATTGGGCAGGGAGAATGGTCATTGGGCAGGGAGAATGGACATTGGGCAGGGGGAATGGACATTGACAGGGAAAATGGACATTGGCCAGGGAGAATGGTCATTGGGCAGGGAGAATGGACATTGACAGGGAAAATGGACATTGGGCAGGGAAAATGGACATTGGGCAGGGAGAATGGTCATTGGGCAGGGAGAATGGACATTGGGCAGGGAGAATGGACATTGGGCAGGGAGAATGGTCATTGGGCAGGGGGAATGGACATTGACAGGGAAAATGGACATTGGGCAGGGAAAATGGACATTGGGCAGGGAGAATGGTCATTGGGCAGGGAGAACGGACATTGGGCAGGAAGAATGGACATTGGGCAGGGAGAATGGACATTGGGAAGGGAGAATGGTCATTGGGCAGGGAGAATGGTCATTGACATGGGGAATGGACATTGACAGGCGGAATGGACATTGGGCAGGAGAATGGACATTGGGCAGGGAGAATGGTCATTGGGCAGGGAGAATGGACATTGGGCAGGGATAATGGTCATTGGGCAGGGAGAATGGACATTGGGCAGGGATAATGGTCATTGGGCAGGGAGAATGGACATTGGCAAGGAAAATCGTCATTGGGCAGGGAGAATGGACATTGGGCAGGGAGAATGGTCACTGGGCAGGGAGAATGGTCATTGACAGGGAAGATGGACATTGGGCAGGGAGAATGGTCATTGGGCAGGGAGAATGGTCATTGGGCAGGGGGAATGGACATTGACAGGGAAAATGGACATTGGGCAGGGAAAATGGACATTGACAGGGAGAATGGACATTGGGCAGGGAGAATGGACATTGGGCAGGGAGAATGGTCATTGGGCAGGGAGAATGGACATTGGGCAGGGAGAATGGTCATTGGGCAGGGAGAATGGTCATTGGGCAGGGAGAATGGACATTGGGCAGGGAGAATGGTCATTGACAGGAAAAATGGACATTGGGCAGGGAAAATGGACATTGGGCAGGGAGAATGGTCATTGGGCAGGGAGAATGGACATTGGGCAGGGAGAATGGTCATTGGGCAGGGAGAATGGACATTGGGCAGGGAGAATGGTCATTGGGCAGGGAGAATGGTCATTGGGCAGGGAGAATGGACATTGGGCAGGGAGAATGGTCATTGGGCAGGGAGAATGGACATTAGGCAGAGAGAATGGTCATTGGGCAGGGAGAATGGTCACTGGGCAGGGAGAATGGTCATTGACAGGAAAAATGGACATTGGGCAGGGAGAATGGTCATTGGGCAGGGAGAATGGTCATTGGGCAGGGAGAATGGATATTGGGCAGGGAGAATGGATATTGGGCATGGGGAATGGATATTGACAGGGACAATGGACATTGGGCAGGGACAATGGACATTGGGCAGGGAGAATGGTCACTGGGCAGGGAGAATGGTCACTGGGCAGGGAGAATGGTCATTGACGGGGGAATGGACATTGACAGGGGGAATGGACATTGGGCAGGAGAATGGACATTGGGCAGGGAGAATGGACATTGGGCAGAGAATGGTCATTGGGCAGGGGGAATGGATATTGGGCAGGGAGAATGGATATTGGGCAGGGAGAATGGTCATTGGGCAGGGAGAATGGATATTGGGCAGGGAGAATGGTCATTGGGCAGGGAGAATGGACATTGGGCAGGGAGAATGGACATTGGGCAGGGAGAATGGTCACTGGGCAGGGAGAATGGTCATTGATGGGGGAATGGACATTGACAGGGGGAATGGACATTGACGGGGGGAATGGACATTGGGCAGGGAGAATGGTCACTGGGCAGGGAGAATGGTCATTGACGGGGGAATGGACATTGACGGGGGGAATGGACATTGACGGGGGGAATGGACATTGACGGGGAGAATGGTCACTGGGCAGGGAGAATGGTCATTGACGGGGGAATGGACATTGACAGGGGGAATGGACATTGACAGGGGGAATGGACATTGGGCAGGAGAATGGACTGGGCAGGGAGAATGGTCATTGGGCAGGGAGAATGGACATTGGGCAGGGAGAATGGTCATTGGGCAGGGAGAATGGATATTGGGCAGGGAGAATGGATATTGGGCATGGGGAATGGATATTGACAGGGAGAATGGTCATTGGGCAGGGAAAATGGTCATTGGGCAGGGAGAATGGACATTGGGCAGGGAGAATGGTCATTGGGCAGGGAGAATGGACATTGGGCAGGGGGAATGGACATTGGGCAGGGGAGAATGGTCACTGGGCAGGGAGAATGGTCATTGACGGGGGGAATGGACATTGACAGGGGGAATGGACATTGACAGGGGGAATGGACATTGACGGGGAGAATGGTCACTGGGCAGGGAGAATGGTCATTGATGGGGGAATGGACATTGACGGGGGAATGGACATTGACAGGGGAATGGTCATTGACGGGGGAATGGACATTGACGGGGGAATGGACATTGGGCAGGGAGAATGGACATTGGGCAGGGAGAATGGTCACTGGGCAGGGAGAATGGTCATTGACGGGGGAATGGACATTGATGGGGAGAATGGTCGCTGGGCAGGGAGAATGGTCATTGACGGGGGAATGGTCATTGACGGGGGGAATGGACATTGACGGGGAGAATGGTCACTGGGCAGGGAGAATGGACATTGACGGGGGGAATGGACATTGACAGGGGGAATGGACGTTGACGGGGGAATGGACATTGACGGGGGGAATGGACATTGGGCAGGGAGAATGGACCTTAGTGAGAATGGATGTTGGTCAGTGAGGATGGACATTGGGCAGGGTGTCTGGGCACTGGGGAGGGAGAATGGATAGACAAGCCAATCCCATCTGACAAAAGGGAGAAATGGGGATCTGATAGAAGGGAGTGAGGGGAAGAGGGGGATCTGACAGAGCAGAGTGAGGGGAGGAGGGGGATCTGAGTGGGAAGTGAGGGGGATCTGAGAGGGGAGTGAGGGGAGGAGGGAGATCTGAGAGGAGAGTGAGGGGAGGAGGGGGATCTGACAGAGGGGAGAGAGGGGAGGAGGGAAGGAGGGGAGGAGGGGATCTGGCAGAAGGGAGGGAGGAGGGGAGTGAGGGGAGGAGGGGCATGGGGAAGAGGGGGATCTGGCAGAAGGGAGTGAGTGAGGAGGGGAGTGATGGAGGAGGGAAGGAGAGGAGGGGGATCTGACAGAGGGGAGTGAGGGAGTGAGGGGAGGTGGGGATCTGGCAAAAGGGAGTGAGTGAGGAGGGGAGTGAGGGGAGGAGGGGGATGTGACAGAGGGGAGTGAGTGGAGGAGGGGAGTGGGGAAGAGGGGGATCTGGCAGAAGGGAGTGAGTGAGGAGGGGAGTGAGGGGAGGAGGGAAGGAGAGGAGGGGGATCTGACAGAGGAGAGTGAGGGAGTGAGGGGAGGTGGGGATCTGGCAAAAGGGAGTGAGTGAGGAGGGGAGTGAGGGGAGGAGGGGGATGTGACAGAGGGGAGTGAGTGGAGGAGGGGAGTGGGGAAGAGGGGGATCTGGCAGAAGGGAGTGAGTGAGGAGGGGAGTGAGGGGAGGAGGGAAGGAGAGGAGGGGGATCTGACAGAGGAGAGTGAGGGAGTGAGGGGAGGTGGGGATCTGGCAGAAGGGAGTGAGTGAGGAGGGGAGTGAGGGGAGGAGGGGGATCTGACAGAGGGGAGTGAGGGGAGGTGGGGGATCTGACAGAGGGGAGTGAGGGGAGGAGGGGGGATCTGACGGGAGTGAGGGGAGGAGGGGGATCTGACAGAGGGGAGTGAGGGGAGGTGGGGCATCTGACAGAGGGGAGTGAGGGAGTGAGGGGAGGAGGGGGATCTGACAGAGGGGAGTGAGGGAAGTAGGGGAGGTGGGGATCTGGCAAAAGGGAGTGAGTGAGGAGGGGAGTGAGGGGAGGAGGGGGATCTGACAGGGGAGTGAGGGGAGGAGGGGGATCTGACAGAGGGGAGTGAGGGGAGGTGGGGCATCTGACAGAGGGGGAGTGAGGGAGTGAGGGGAGGAGGGGGATCTGACAGAGGGGAGTGAGGGAAGTAGGGGAGGTGGGGATCTGGCAAAAGGGAGTGAGTGAGGAGGGGAGTGAGGGGAGGAGGGAAGGAGAGGAGGGGGATCTGACAGAGGGGAGTGAGGGAGTGAGGGGAGGTGGGGATCTGGCAGAAGGGAGTGAGTGAGGAGGGGAGTGAGGGGAGGAGGGGGATCTGACAGAGGGGAGTGAGGGGAGGAGGGGGATCTGACAGAGGGGAGTGAGGGGAGGTGGGGGATCTGAAAGAGCAGAGTGAGGGGAGGAGGAGGTTCTGAGAGGGGAGTGAGGGGAGGAGGGGATCTAACAGTGGGGAGTGAGGGAAGGAGGGGAATGAGGGGGAGGAGGGGATCTGGCAGAAGGGAGTGAGGGAGGGAGGAGGGGAGTGAGGGGAGGAGGGGCGTGGGGAAGAGGGGGATCTGGCAGAAGGGAGTAAGTGAGGAGGGGAGTGATGGAGGAGGGAAGGAGAGGAGGGGGATCTGACAGAGGGGAATGAGGGAGTGAGGGGAGGTGGGGATCTGGCAAAAGGGAGTGAGTGAGGAGGGGAGTGAGGGGAGGAGGGGGATGTGACAGAGGGGAGTGAGGGGAGGAGGGGAGTGGGGAAGAGGGGGATCTGGCAGAAGGGAGTGAGTGAGGAGGGGAGTGAAGGGAGGAGGGAAGGAGAGGAGGGGGATCTGACAGAGGGGAGTGAGGGAGTGAGGGGAGGTGGGGATCTGGCAGAAGGGAGTGAGTGAGGAGGGGAGTGAGGGGAGGAGGGGGGATCTGACAGAGGGGAGTGAGGGGAGGAGGGGGGATCTGACAGAGGGGAGAGAGGGGAGGTGGGGGATCTGACAGAGGGGAGTGAGGGAGTGAGGGGAGGAGGGGGATCTGACAGAGGGGAGTAAGGGGAGGTGGGGATCTGACAGAGGGGAGTGAGGGGAGGTGGGGGATCTGACAGAGGGAAGTGAGGGGGAGGAGGGGGATCTGACAGAGGGGAGTGAGGGAGTGAGGGGAGGAGGGGGATCTGACAGAGGGGAGTGAGGGGAGGGGGATCTGACAGAGGGGGGAGAGAGGGGAGGTGGGGGATCTGACAGAGGGGAGTGAGGGAGTGAGGGGAGGAGGGGGATCTGACAGAGGGGAGTAAGGGGGAGGTGGGGATCTGACAGAGGGGAGTGAGGGGAGGTGGGGGATCTGACAGAGGGAAGTGAGGGGAGGAGGGGGATCTGACAGAGGGGAGTGAGGGAGTGAGGGGAGGAGGGGGGATCTGACAGAGGGGAGTGAGGGGAGGTGGGGGATCTGACAGGGGAGTGAGGGGAGGGGTGGGGGGGGGGATCTGACAGGGGAGTGAGGGGAGGTGGGGGATTTGACAGAGGGGAGTGAGGGGAGGTGGGGGATCTGACAGAGGAGAGTGAGGGGAGGAGGGGGATCTGACAGAGGGGAGTGAGGGGAGGTGGGGGATCTGACAGAGGGGTGTGAGGGAGTGAGGGGAGGTGGGGGGATCTGACAGAGGAGAGTGAGGGGAGGAGGGGGGATCTGACAGAGGGGAGTGAGGGGGAGGAGGGGGATCTGACAGAGGGGAGTGAGGGGAGGTGGGGGATCTGACAGAGGGGAGTGAGGGAGTGAGGGGAGGAGGGGGATCTGACAGAGGGGAGTGAGGGGAGGTGGGGGATCTGACAGAGGGGAGTGAGGGGAGGTGGGGGATCTGACAGAGGGGAGTGAGGGAGTGAGGGGAGGAGGGGGATCTGACAGAGGGGAGTGAGGGAGGGTGGGGGATCTGACAGAGGGGAGTGAGGGGCGGAGGGGGATCTGACAGAGGGGAGTGAGGGGAGGAGGGGGATCTGGCAGAGGGGAGTGAGGGAGGTGGGGGGATCTGACAGAGGGGAGTGAGGGGAGGAGGGGAGTGTGGAAGAGGGGATCTGGCAGAAGGGAGTGAGTTGAGGAGGGGGAGTGAGGGGAGGAGGGGATCTGACAGAGGGGAGTGAGGGGAGGTGGGGGATCTGACAGAGGGGAGTGAGGGGAGGAGGGAGTGGGGAAGACGGGGATCTGGCAGAAGGGAGTGAGTGAGGAGGGAGAGTGAGGGAGGAGGGAAGGGGAGGAGGGGGATCTGACAGAGGTGAGTGAGGGAGTGAGGGGAGGTGGGGATCTGGCAGAAGGGAGTGAGTGAGGAGGGGAGTGAGGGGAGGAGGGGGATCTGACAGAGGGGAGTGAGGGAGGAGGGGGATCTGACAGAGGGGAGTGAGGGGAGGTGGGGGGATCTGACAGAGGGGAGTGAGGGGAGGAGGGGGATCTGACAGAGGGGAGTGAGGGGAGGTGGGGGATCTGATAGAGGGGAGTGAGGGAGTGAGGGGAGGAGGGGGATCTGAGAGGGGAGTGAGGGAGTGAGGGGAGGGAGGGGGATCTGACTGAGGGGAGGTGGGGGATCTGACAGAGGGGAGTGAGGGGAGGAGGGGAGTGGGGGAAGAGGGGGATCTGGCAGAAGGGCGTGAGTGAGGAGGGGAGTGAGGGGAGGTGGGGGATCTGACAGAGGGGAGTGAGGGGAGGAGGGGAGTGGGGAAGAGGGGGATCTGGCAGAAGGGAGTGAGTGAGGAGGGGAGTGAGGGGAGGTGGGGGATCTGACAGAGGGGAGTGAGGGAGTGAGGGGAGGTGGGGGGATCTGACAGAGGGGAGTGAGGGGAGGAGGGGATCTGACAGAGGGGAGTGAGGGGAGGTGGGGGATCTGACAGAGGGGTGAGTGAGGGAGTGAGGGGAGGTGGGGGATCTGACAGAGGGGAGTGAGGGGAGGTGGGGGATCTGACAGAGGGGAGTGAGGGGAGGAGGGGGATCTGACAGAAGGGAGTGAGGGGAGGAGGGAAGGGGGAGGAGGGGGATCTGACAGAGGTGAGTGAGGGAGTGAGGGGAGGTGGGGATCTGGCAGAAGGGAGTGAGTGAGGAGGGGAGTGAGGGGAGGAGGGGGATCTGACAGAGGGGAGTGAGGGGAGGAGGGGGATCTGACAGAGGGGAGTGAGGGGAGGACGGGGGATCTGACTGAGGGGAGTGAGGGGAGGTGGGGGATCTGATAGAGGGGAGTGAGGAGAGTGAGGGGAGGAGGGGGATCTGAGAGGGGAGTGAGGGAGTGAGGGGAGGAGGGATCTGACTGAGGGGAGGTGGGGGATCTGACAGAGGGGAGTGAGGGGAGGAGGGGAGTGGGGATGAGGGGGATCTGGCAGAAGGGAGTGAGTGAGGAGGGGAGTGAGGGGAGGAGGGAAGGGGAGGAGGGGGATCTGACAGAGGTGAGTGAGGGAGTGAGGGAGGTGGGGATCTGGCAGAAGGGAGTGAGTGAGGAGGGGAGTGAGGGGAGGAGGGGGATCTGACAGAGGGGAGTGAGGGAGGTGGGGGATCTGATAGAGGGGAGTGAGGGAGTGAGGGGAGGAGGGGGATCTGACAGAGGGGAGTGAGGGAGTGAGGGGAGAGGGGGATCTGACAGAGGGGAGTGAGGGGAGGAGGGGGATCTGACAGAGGGGAGTGAGGGGAGGTGGGGGATCTGATAGAGGGGAGTGAGGGAGTGAGGGGAGGAGGGGGATCTGACAGGGGAGTGAGGGAGTGAGGGGAGGAGGGGATCTGACAGAGGGGAGTGAGGGGAGGAGGGGGATCTGACAGAGGGGAGTGAGGGGAGGAGGGGAGTGGGGAAGACGGGGATCTGCAGAAGGGAGTGAGTGAGGAGGGGAGTGAGGGGAGGAGGGAAGGGGAGGAGGGGGATCTGACAGAGGTGAGTGAGGGAGTGAGGGGAGGTGGGGATCTGGCAGAAGGGAGTGAGTGAGGAGGGGCGTGAGGGGAGGAGGGGGATCTGACAGAGGGGAGTGAGGGGAGGTGGGGGATCTGACAGAGGGGAGTGAGGGAGGAGGGGGATCTGACAGAGGGGAGTGAGGGGAGGAGGGGGATCTGGCAGAGGGGAGTGAGGGGAGGTGGGGGATCTGACAGAGGGGGAGTGAGGGGGAGGAGGGGAGTGGGGAAGACGGGGATCTGGCAGAAGGGAGTGAGTGAGGAGGGGAGTGAGGGGAGGAGGGGAAGGGGAGGAGGGGGATCTGGACAGAGGTGAGTGAGGGAGTGAGGGGAGGTGGGGATCTGGCAGAAGGGAGTGAGTGAGGAGGGGAGTGAGGGGAGGAGGGGGATCTGACAGAGGGGAGTGAGGGAGTGAGGGGAGGAGGGGATCTGACAGAGGGGAGTGAGGGGAGTTGGGGGATCTGACAGAGGGGAGGTGAAGGAGTGAGGGGAGGTGGGGGATCTGACAGAGGGGGAGTGAGGGGAGGAGGGGGATCTGACAGAGGGGAGTGAGGGGAGGTGGAGGATCTGACCAGAGGGGAGTGAGGGGAGAAGAGGGATGTGCGATCTGTCCTTAGAAGATTCTCAACCTTGTCCTCTCTCCTGCCTCGTTCCCTGCTCTTGGTTGTATAAAGATTTCAGTTAGCATCTTGCTTCTGAAACCCATCGGCCCTGCTGTTGCATCAGTCATTGACAGTAGCTTGTCCCGAGTCCTCTGTCCTGGGCTAGTTTTTTCACTTTGTCGGCAGGTGTAACCCATCTTCAAAGGTCTTTCCTTTCCCTTAGCTCCTGCCGGCATTTCTGTTGCTTTGGGATTTTACAAGATGGGATTGTTAGCCTCATTTCACAGCCCAGGCTTGGGACCGTCCTTGGCAGAGTTCAATTCTTTTTAAAATAAATTCTTAAAACACCTCAGAATATAGAGGCATGCATTTGGAACAGAGATGAGGAGGAATTGCTTCAGCAGAAAGTGGTGAATCTGTGAATTTATTGCCACAGACTGCTGAGGAGGCCGAGTCATTGGAGATTGATAGTTCATGATTAGTCAGAGCGTTAACGGTTATGGAGAGAAAGCTGGAGAATGGGGTTAAGAGGGATAATAAATCAGCCATGATGGAATGGTGGATCAGACTCGATGGGCCGAATGGCCTGATTGGTCTCCCATGCCTCATGGTCCCCAAACAGGCCGCCGTTGTGTTGGGCTGAGTCCAGCTCTCAATTTGGAGTCAGACACTGTGACTCGGTGACAGAATTCACACCATCCTAGGAGTGTCTGATAACCTGCTTTCTGTTTTGTCCAGTGAACACGGAAACGGAATCGGCAGTCGTGAATGTTACGTACGGGACCAAGGACCAAGCCAGGCAGTGAGTATCACAGCACGGGGGTGGGGGCTGTCCGTTGTGCCTGTCGCTTGTTGTGTTGCGCACTCCTTTTTTACAGGATGTGACCAAGAGAAGTGCAGAAGGTAGGAGTGAGCCCCTTCCTGAACTGCATGGCCCTCGGTTTCGTTGGGTGGGTACAAATCGATATGTAGATGATCCCCCCACCTTCTTTCAAAGGACGTAGAACAGTACAGCTCAGGAACAGGCCCTTCGGCCCACAATGTTGTGCTGAACCAATTAAATTAGTCATCAGATGGCCAACTAAACTATCTCCTCTGCCTCTACAACATCTCTATCCCTCCATTTTCCTCGCTCAGATTTTAAAAATATAAGGCATCGAGTCCGAGGGCAGAGGATGAACCAGTTTTCAGCTCACGACTCAGTGAGGTTTTACTTCAGCACTGAACTGACTGGGCAGCTGCGGGCCTGCAGCCATCGGCACTCCCTCAGCACTGAACTGACTGGGCAGCTGCGGCCTGCAGCCATCGGCACTCCCTCAGCACTGAACTGACTGGGCAGCTGCGGCCTGCAGCCATCGGCACTCCCTCAGCACTGAACTGACTGGGCAGCTGCGGCCTGCAGCATCGGCACTCCCTCAGCACTGAACTGACCTGGGCAGCTGCGGCCTGCAGCCATCGGCACTCCCCTCAGCACTGAACTGACTGGGCAGCTGCGGCCTGCAGCCATCGGCACTCCCTCAGCACTGAACTGACTGGGCAGCTGCGGCCTGCAGCCATCGGCACTCCCTCAGCACTGAACTGACTCCACTGCTGTGGACTCACTTTCGAGGAATGTACAGTTTATTTGTTTCCTGTTTTTATTCTTGCACAATTTGTTATTTTTTGTCGCACGTTGGACATTTGACACTCTCTGTGGTTTGGGGTTTTTTTGTGAATTAAATTGTGTTTCTTTGTTTTATGGCTGTTGTCATACGGGGACAGGAGACTGGACCCAAGCGCAGAACGCAGGCACTGAAGTATTAGAGGCAGGACGGGAACAATTAAACGATAGACAAGACGTGGAGACCATGGTGTGCGTGAGGGACGTGACGTTCAAGGTGATTCTGGGGTTCCGAGAGAGTCTTAGAATTCAGGCAAGCAGGAGGATCCCGGAGTTCAGGCAAGGAGGATCCCGAAGTTCACTGGGCGGGCCACATAACTCCTGGGCAGGGCCCGACCTCCCAGGCAGGAACACGGGGGCCTGTGCAGGTCGCGGGGCATCTGGGTAGGTTGCAGGGCACAACCTGTCACCAGCGAGGGATGGAAAGGGGTAGTGTCCCCCGCCAGGCAATGGCAGTCTGGCCAGGCTTACCCAACGGAGGCAAGGGATAGGAAGGAAACTAGGTCCAGGGTGACTGCCAGATTTACTCAAAGAACTCATCTTTAATGAGGGGAACTCCAAGCCAGGACAACCGAGGAACAGGATAGGCAGGACGACCCCCCAACTCCACTCAGTCCCCAGAGCCCCCTATATACACCGCCAGCCGATGGGCATCAGGTACGCCTCCTTGAGCCCCAACAAGCCACGGTGATCCACAGGTGTGACTAATTGGGCTCAAGGGCGAATGGAGGGACGGCCACAAGACCCGGAGTCCGGAGTCCGCAGACCAGATCAAGACCCGGAATGTGGGCTCTGGACCGGACCATAACAGGCTGCAAGAAGATGAATCTCAAGGTTGTACAGTATTTGGTACAGCGTAGGAACACGCCATTCGGCCACAATGTTGTGCTGAACCAGCAAAAAAGTAAATCAAAAATACCCAAACGCTAATCCCTGCTACCTACACCATGTCCATATCCCTCCATCTCCCTCACATCCATGTGCCTCTCCAAACTTCTCTTAAGAGCAAATAAATTTGCCTCTACCACCAGGCAGCGCATTCCAGGCATGCACCACTCTGAGTGAAAAACTTACCCCTCACATCCCCCTTAAACCTACCCCTCTCACCTTCAATGTATGCCCTCTGGTATTAGACATTTCAGCCCTGGGAAACAGATACTCCCTGGCTACTCTGTCGATGTCTTTCATAACCTCGGTCAGATCTCCACTGAGCTTCTGTGGCTCCAGAGAAAACAGCCAAAGTTTGTCCAGCCTCTCATAAAGCACGTGCCCTCGAAACCACACAGCACTGTGCAAAAGTCTTAAGCACATGTAAAAGAATTCTGTAAAGTGAAGATGCTTTCAAAAGTAATGTCATGAAAAGATTGCAGTTTAAGAAGGAGCTACTGAAGACTGGTGACAACTTACTGGTGGTCCCCAAAGCAAGAATACAACTAAATACTTTATTAATAATAATTTTTCTATAAAAATTGTGGTAAGCAATCACTGTGGACAATGCAAATGTGAAGCTGACTTGTGGGTCGAAGCTTCTGGGTGTGAGTTAGTGTCGGAGAGGGGTCGAGGCATATTCGAGACGGAGTCGGCAATGGAAATTGGAGGAAACTGGGGGTGAGGTTTGATTGATCTAAACGCCGGGCCAATTTGGAAAGGTCAGGAACGGGCCAGAGCCTGGTGGCGGGGTCCAGGCCCAGAGGGTATTGAAGCAACAGGACCCTGGGTCCTAGAGCGAGGAACAACCTGATGTTTGGACAATTTAAATACTGGAGACAAAGGATGGGCCAGTTCTGCTCGCTGCTCTATGATGTTTACTCTGCTCTTTTCTGCACTGATTCAGAGCCTGTGGGCCTGCTCCAGGCTCCGCGATGCTTACTCAGCTGTGTGATGAATTGAGGCTGAGGCTGTGGGCCTGGTCCGGTTGGTCCAGGTTTTGTATCTGGGGACTCACTTTCATTCTAAGCGCTGGTTGCTTACTTTTATTGTTTGCACAATTTGATATTTTTCTTTCTCTCTGCACATGGGGTGGTTGTCAAGTATCTTTACGGGTTCTTTTGGGTTTCTTTGTTTTGTGGCTGCCTGTAAGGAGATGAATCTGAAGGTTGTATAATGTATACAAACCTTACAATAAATGTACTTTGAACTTTGATCAAAAGATTTTCTATAAAGAGCGGTAAACACCAAAAAACTAAATCAAATCAATCTTTGGTGTGACCACCCTTGACTTTTAAAACTGCATCAATTCTCTTAGGCTGGTAGGTTGTTCCGAGCATCTTGGAGAATTTGCCACAGCTCTTCTGCAGACTCTGGCTGTCTCGCTTGCGATCTGGGCTCTGTGGAGGCCCTACCATCTGAAACCATATAAAAAATCTAAGACTTTTGCACAGTGCTGTACTGTGAACTTTGAAGTAAACCTTCCCTACCTCTTTTCCTAGGATTAACATCCATCCTCTATGAAAACAGGGATACAGACTGGGATTAAATTAAATTTAGCAAATCCTTTCCTGTTGGGCCTAACAGGCAGGCCTATGAGCTAAAATGCTGGAATCGCTCAGCAGGTGAAGCAGCATCTGGAAGAAGAACCAGTTAACCTTTCTTTGTTGATGGTGTTACGATACGGCAACAATGAATATAGAATTGAGACAGGTTTTTTATAAACAAATAAAACATTTATTTAAAACTCAGCTCAACAACAAATGAAAAGTAAACAAATGACTAACTTAACCAAAAGTTAACTGCTATACAGCAACTCAAACAGTTCTTAAAGTGGTAAATGCAAACACAGTTCTTAAAAGTGGTAAATGCAAAAGTCCAAATGTTTTACACAGTAAATTAGGAGAGACTTTCCTGAAGTAATGAATTCCTCAATGACGTGACGTTACTGCTGATCCCAGCCGAAATATGCCTTACCTGAAGGATTTGCGACGAAGGAAATACAAAACCCCATTTCCAGAAAAGTTGGGAGATTTTCCAAAATGGAATAAAAACCAAAATCTGTGATACGTTAATTCACGTGAACCTTTATTTAACTGACAAAAGTACAAAGAAAAGATTTTCAATAGTTTTACTGACCAACTTAATTGTATTTTGTAAATATACACAAATTTAGAATTTGATGGCTGCAACACACTCAACAAAAGTTGGGACAGAGGCATGTTTACCATTGTGTTACATCACCTTTCCTTTTAATAACACTTTTTAATCGTTTTGGAACTGAGGATACTAATTGTAGTAGATTTGCAATTGGAAATTTTGTCCATTCTTGCTTGCTATAAGACTTCAGCTGCTCAACAGACCGTGGTCTCCGTTGTCTGATTCTCCTCTTCATGATGCACCATACATTTTCAATAGGAGATAGATCTGGACTGGCAGCAGGCCAGTCAAGCACACGCACTCTGTGTCTACAAAGCCACGCTGGTGTAGCCCGTGCAGAATGTGGTCTGGCATTGTCCCGCTGAAATAAGCATGGACGTCCCGGGAAGAGACGTCACCTTGATGGCAACATGTCTCTCTAAAATCCTAATATTCACCTCAGAGTCAATGGTACCTTCACATACATGCAACTCACCCATGCCGTGGGCGCTGATGCACCCCCATACCATCACAGATGCTGGCTTTTGCACCTTTTGCTGATAACAATCAGGATGGTCGTTTTCATCTTTGGCACGGAGAACTCGACGCCCGTTTTTTCCGAAAACTAGCTGAAATGTGGACTCATCTGACCACAGCACACGGTTCCACAGTCTTTTGGTCCATCTGAGATGAGCTCGGGCCCAGAGAACTCGCCGGCATTTCTGCATAGAGTTGATGTGTGGCTTCCTCCTTGCGTAATACAGTTTCAGGTTGCATTTCTGGATGCAGCGACGGACTGTGTTAAGTGACAATGGTTTTCCGAAGTACTCCCGAGCCCA
This sequence comes from Hemitrygon akajei, assembly GCF_048418815.1. Lineage (NCBI taxonomy): Eukaryota > Metazoa > Chordata > Chondrichthyes > Myliobatiformes > Dasyatidae > Hemitrygon > Hemitrygon akajei. The sequence continues at coordinate 68,102,134 of NC_133141.1, forward strand.
GGTGGCTATAATTGTCACAGTATCATGACGGTTTCTTAGGCAGTGCCTCCTGAGGGCTCGAAGATCACGCACATTCAACAGTGGTTTCCGACCTTGCCCTTTACGCACTGAGATGTCTCTGAATTCTCTGAATCTTTTCACAATATTATGTACTCTAGATGTTGAAAGACCTAAATTCTCTGCAGTCTTGTGTTGGGAAATGTTCCTTTTGAACTGACTAACAATTCTCTCACGAATTTTGGCACAAAGGGGTGAGCCACGACCCATCCTTGCTTGCAAAGACTGAGCCTTTGATAAACGCTACTTTTATACCCAGTCATGATACCTCACCTGCTGCCAATTAGCCTGCGTAATGTGGAGTCTTCCAAACCGGTGTTACTTGAATATTCTGTGCACTTTTCAATCTTATTCTAACTGTCCCAGCTTTTGTTGAGTGTGTTGCAGCCATCAAATTCTAAATTTGTGTATATTTACAAAATACAATTAAGTTGGTCAGTAAAACTATTGAAAATCTTTTCTTTGTACTTTTTTCAGTTAAATAAAGGTTCACGTGAATTAACGTATCACAGAATTTTGTTTTTATTGCATTTTGGAAAATATCCCAACTTTTCTGGAAATGGGGTTTGTAGAACGGCTTAAAGGGACTGACCTTTCCTTGGCGAAACGCTGCATCCAGTTCTTTCTGCTTTCACGATGCAGGAGCTATCTCAGATGCAGGATACTAATTCCTTGAACGAAGATTAAATAAGGTTGATCCTGTTTTACCGCTGATGACACCAAGTTTACTCGATCCTTCGGGTTTTCCATACTTTGTTAAGTTCTTCACTCTCCGACTGAATTGCAAAGGTAGAAACCGAATCACAACTGGCAGTGTTTGGTGAAACTGCCGGCAATAACCTTCGAGGCTTAAGATAGAAAGTAAAACTCCACTTTAAAACAAAACTGCGTCATGAGACGAAAAGCAGCACAACGGAGTAACTGACGAATTAAACCACAAACTAACCTGTGTCACAGGAAGTCTTTCCCCTTTTATACCTGTTGAAACAGGCCATCACATGACCTCTCACTGGTGGGAAATTACATCAGTCCACCATCACAAGACCATTACATCATACTCAATTACATCATGGTCATGTGACAGTATTGTGACAAGATACCCATGGGGTATGTAACAATGGTCAGTTTGGATGTGGTGAAACAGACTGTGCCTGGTCAGCACTGTTTTCATTGAAGAGTGCAGGTTCGTAGACGACACGGTTAGTGTTCCTATTACAGTACCAGTGACTCACTGCTGTCTGTAAAGAGCTTGTACATTCTCCCCGTGAGCGAGTAGATTTCCTCCAGGAGACCTGGTACCCTCCCACCTTCCGAAGACGTACAGGTTAGAGTTAGTTACACAAAATATTCTGCAGACGCTGGAAATCCAGAGTAACACTCACTAAATGCCAGAGTAACTCAGCAGTTCAGGCAGCAGGGACTGAGACCCTTCATAAGACTGAGTTCATAAGTTGAGGGCATGCTATTTTGGTATTGGATGTGTGCCGACACTTGTGTGCTTCCCCCATCACATGCTTGTACGGTGTTGGTGCGTTTCACTGTTCGTTTTGATGTGTATATGGCAAATAAAGCTAATCTTTAATCCTTATCTTTAAGCAGCAGCATGACTGGTTTCTGAACCTTCCTCTCTCCCCTCAGAGCCATATCCAAACTGAACGGCCACCAGTTGGATTCTTACAGCCTGACCGTCACCTACATCCCAGACGAGCAGGGCCAGGAAGTGGGCCGCAGAGGCTTCAGCGGCAGGGGGCATCCTCAGCAAGGCTCAGCCAGCACCATGAAGCAGCAGTTCGACATTCCCCTGCGGATTCTTGTCCCCACCCAGTTTGTGGGAGCCATCATTGGGAAGGAAGGAGCCACCATTCGAAACATCACGAAACAGACACAGTCCAAGTAAGACTTCAGTACCTTCAGAATCAGAATCAGCTTTATGAAAGACAGAAAAATACACTGCGAGACCTAGAAAGTTATTATGTCTCAATTATAAATACATTAAAACATAAATAGTGCCAAACTAGCTAGGTAGTGTTCATGGGTTCATCGATTATTCAGAATTCAGATGACGGAGGAGAAGAAACTGTTTCTAAAGCATTGAGTGTGGGTCTTCTTCCTGAAGGTAGAATTGAGAAGGGGGATGGGCCATAAGACCTTAAGACTCAGGAGCAAAATTAGACCATTTGGCAAATTGAGTCTGCTCCACCATTCAATCGTGGCTAATTTATTCTCCTTCTCAACCCGATTCTCTTGTCTTCTCCCTGTAACATTTGACGCCTTTACTGATCAAGAATCTATCAACCTCTGCTTTAAATATACCCAATGACTTGGCCTCCACAGCCGTCTGTGGCAATGAATTCCGCAGATTCACCTTCCTCTGGATAAAGAAATTCCTCCTCATCTCTGTTCTAAATGGATGTTACTCTATTCTGAGGCTGTGCCCTCTGGTCCTAGATTCACTCACTATAGGAAACATCTTCTTCACATCCAGTCTGTCTAGGCCTTTCAATATTTGGTACATTTCAATATTTGGTACATTTCAATGAGATTCCACATCCCCCGTCATTCTCTAAACTCCAGCGAGTACAGGCCCAGAGCCGTCAAGTGTTCCTCATACATTAACCAGTTCATTCCCAGGGTCGTTTTCATGAACCTCCTCTGGACCCTCTCCAATGCCAGCACATCCTTTCTTAGATATGGGGATCAAAACATCCAAGGAAACACATTGAATAGAAAGCTCAGGCAAGGAAGCAGAGGGGTGGTGTTGCTTCTTGGTAAAAAATGAAATCAACTCATTAGCAAGAGGTAACAATAGTCGGAAGGTGTAGAATTTATGTGGGTAGAGGTAAGGAACTGCAAGGATGAAAAGACCCTGATGGGAGCTGTATACAGACCCTCAAACAGTAGTAAGGATGTGGTCCACAAATGACAATGGGAGATAGAAAATCCATGCCAAAAGGACAATGTTACCACAGTCATGGGGGATTTCAATATGCAAGTAGATTGGGAAAATCAGATTGGTGCTGGAACCCAAGAGAGGAATTTTCTCGAATGCCTATGAGGTGGCTTTTTCCAGCAGCTCGTGGTTGAGCCCACTAGGAGATCAACGATTCTGGATTGGGTGTTGTGCAATGAACCAGGATTGATGAGGGAGCTTAAGGTAAAAGAACCCTTGGGGGTCAGTTATCATATGGCAGGTGTTTATCTCTGATTGTTTTTTGTCAGGCCACTCCTCCAGCTCGTGGCCACATTGACGGGCAGCGGCAAAGCCGTCCCCGATCTTAGTAAGAGGGCATGTTTGGACTAGGTGGGGGGGCAAGCTGGGGTGTGTCGTGCACCCCATCAGTGTAGTGTTCGCACTGTTTTGGCATGTCAACTTCTGAGTCTATCTGTGGCTATCCAGTTCTTTCTGGTAGCTGTAGTAAAGCCCAGGAGAAGCAAGATGGGGTCGTCGATCAGATCTCCGCCTGGGGGCGTCTTGGTGTGCTTTTATTGTTGCCATTCAGTGTGTTCGTCATAGGAGTGGTAGAAAGGTTTTTGGGAAGTTGAAGGAACATCTTCAATGAGTTTTCGAGCCGGAATGTTGTTGGACATATTTTGGATACGGTTGTAGAATTTTGCTAAAACTGTTCTCCGGGAGTGCAATTGTTGGGAGCCTTTGGACGGGTGTGGATTTGAGGGCTCCTGAGATTATTCTTATAGAAGTATGAAGCTGTGAATTGACGATGGGACGTAAAATTCGGCGACTGAGAAACATAGTGCTAGTCTAGACATTCATATCTTCCTGCTATCTTCCTGATCATGACCATTCTAGATTTTAGTTTCTTTGCAACATTTTGAAGGTGGATCTTATATGAGAGAGTTCAATCTAGTGTGACTGACTCCCAAGTACTTTGGGTATTGATCATTGGGTGACTGTTTGTTACTTAGTTTGGTCATAATATGATAGAATTCCTAGAAATTTGAGGAGAAGCTAAAGTCAGATGTATCAATATTACAGTGGAGGAAAAGGAATTACAGAGACATGAGCGAGGAGCTGGCCAGAATTGATTGGAGGGGGAATACTGGCAATGATGACGACAGAAAGGCAGTGGCTGGAATCTCCAGAAGCAATTTGGAAGTACAGGATATATACAAACCCCATTTCCAGAAAAGTTGGGATATTTTCCAAAATGCAATAAAAACCAAAATCTGTGATATGTTAATTCACGTGAACCTTTATTTAGCTGACAAAAGTACAAAGAAAAGATTTTCAATAGTTTTACTGACCAACTTAATTGTATTTTGTAAATATACACACATTTAGAATTTGATGGCTGCAACACACTCAACAAAAGTTGGGACAGAGGCATGTTTACCATTGTGTTACATCACCTTTCCTTTTAATAACACTTTTTAATCGTTTTGGAACTGAGGATACTAATTGTAGTAGATTTGCAATTGGAAATTTTGTCCATTCTTGCTTGATATAAGACTTCAGCTGCTCAGCAGTCTGTGGTCTCCGTTGTCTGATTCTCCTCTTCATGATGTGCCATACATTTTCAATAGGAGATAGATCTGGACTGGCAGCAGGCCAGTCAAGCACACGCACTCTGTGTCTACAAAGCCACGCTGTTGTAGCCCGTGCAGATTGTGGTCTGGCATTGTCCCGCTGAAATAAGCATGGACGTCCCGGGAAGAGACGTTGCCTTGATGGCAACATATGTCTCTCTAAAATCCTAATATACACTTCAGAGTCAATGGTACCTTCACATACCTGCAACTCACCCATGCCGTGGGCACTGATGCACCCCCATACCATCACAGATGCTGGCTTTTGCACCTTTCGCTGATAACAATCAGAATGTTCGTTTTCATCTTTGGCATGGAGAACTCGACGCCCGTTTTTTCCGAAAACTAGCTGAAATGTGGACTCATCTGACCACAGCACACGGTTCCACAGTCTTTCAGTCCATCTGAGATGAGCTCGGGCCCAGAGAACTCACCGGCGTTTCTGCATAGAGTTGATGTATGGCTTCCTCCTTGTGTCATACAGTTTCAAGTTGCATTTCTGGATGCAGTGATGGACTGTGTTAAGTGACAGTGATTTTCCAAAGTACTCCCGAGCCCAGGTGGCTATAATTGTCACAGTAGCATGACGGTTTCTTAGGCAGTGCCTCCTGAGGACTCAAAGATCACGCACATTCAACAGTGGTTTCCGACCTTGCCCGTTACGCACTGAGATGTCACTGAATTCTCTGAATCTTTTCACAATATTATGTACAGTAGATGTTGAAAGACCTAAATTCTCTGCAGTCTTGCATTGGGAAATGTTCCTTTTGAACTGACTAATAATTCTCTCATGAATTTTGGCACAAAGGGGTGAGCCACGACCCATCCTTGCTTGCAAAGACTGAGCCTTTGATGGACGATACTTTTATACCCAGTCATGATACCTCACCTGCTACCAATTAGCCTGCTTAATGTGGAGTTTTCCAAACCGGTGTTACTTGAATATTCTGTGCACTTTTCTATCTTATTTTAACTCTGGCCCAACTTTTGTTGAGTGTGTTGCAGCCATCAAATTCTAAATTTGTGTATATTTACAAAATACAATTAAGTTGGTCAGTAAAACTATTGAAAATCTTTTCTTTGTACTTTTTTCAGTTAAATAAATGTTCACGTGAATTAACATATCACAGAATTTTGTTTTTATTGCATTTTGGAAAATATCCCAACTTTTCTGGAAATGGAGTTTGTATATCCCAAAGAGAAAGAAGCATTGTAAAGGCAAGATGATGCAACCATGGCTGACAAGAGAAGTCAAAGCCAGCATAACAGCCAAAAAGAGGGCAAAAAATAGAGCAAAGATTAGTAGGAAGTTAGAGGCTTGGGAAGCTTTTAAAAACCAACAGAAGGCAACTAAAAAAGTCATTAAGATATAGATGGAATGCTAAAGTAAGCTAGCCAATAATATTAAAGTTTCTTCTGACACTTAAAGTGTAAAAGAGAGGCAAGAGTGGATATTGGACCGATGCTGGAGAGCTAGTGATGGGGGATATGGATATAATGGGTGAACTGAATAAGTACTTTGCATCACTGTGGAAAACACTCGCTGTATGGTGAAGTTCCGGGTCTCAGGGGTCATGAAGTGTGTGACGGTAATATTACTATGGAGAAGGTTCCCGGGAAGCTGAAAGGTCAGATGGTAGATAAGTCAGCTGGGAAGATGGTCTACACCCCAGGCTTCTGAAAGAGATGGCTGAAGAGATGTGGAAGCATTTGTAATGATCTTTCAAGAAATACTGGATTCTGAAAAGGCTCCGGAAGTCTGGAAAATTGCAAATGTCACTCCACTCTTCAAGAAGAGAGAGAGGCCGAAGAAAGGAAATGATAGGCCAGTTAGTCTGACCTCAGTGGTTGGGAAGATGTTGGAGTTGATTGTTAAGGACGTGGTTTCGGGTTACTTGGAGACACATAATAAAATAGGCCGTAGTCAGCATGGTTTCCTCAAGGGAAAATCTTGCCTGACAAATTTGTTGGAATTCTTTGAAGAAATAACAAGGAGCATAGACAAAGGAGAATTGGTTGATGTTGTGTATTTGGCCTTTGATAAGTTGTCACACATGAGATTGCTTAACAAGCAACGAGCCCATGGTATTACAGGAAAGATTCTAGCATGGGTAAAGCAGTGGCTGGCTGGCAGGAGGCAAAGAGTGAAAATAAAGGGAGCCTTTTCTGGCTGGCTGCTGGTAAATAGTGTTGTCCAAAAGGGTCTGTGTTGAGACCGATTCTTTTTAAGTTATATGTCAATGGTTTGGATGATGGAATTGAAGGCTTTGTTGCAAAGTTTGCAGATGACGTTCAGATAGCTGGAGGGGCAGGTAGTTTTGAGTAAGTAGAGAGGCTTAGACAGACGAGGAGAAAAAGAAATGTCAGATGGAATACAGTGTCGGGAAGTGTATGATCATGCACTTTGCTAGAAGAAATGATGGGGTTGGTTATTTTCGAAATGGAGAGTAAATTCAAAATTACGAGCTGCAAAGGGACTTGGGAATCCTTGTGCAGGATTCCCCTAAAGGTTAATTTGCAGGTTGAGTCTGTGATGAGGAAGGCAAATGCAATGTTAGCATTCATTTCAAGAGGACTCGAATATAAAAACGAGGATGTAATGTTGAGACTTTATAAGGCATTGGTGAGGCCTCACTGAGTATTGGGAGCAGTTTTGGGCCCCTTATCTAAGACACGACATACTGACATTGAAGAGGATTCAAAGGAGGTTCGTTAAGACGATTCTGGGATGGAAAGGCTGATCATATGAGGAGCGTTTGATGGCTCAGGGCCTGTACTCACTGAAATTCACAAGAATGAGGGGTGACCTCATTGAAACCTATTGAAAGGTAAATGGTAGATGATTCTCCTAATGGTTCATACTCCTTTGCTCATCAACATGGTAATAGTGTTAATGTAAGCTCCCTTGGTTTGAATGTTCACTGTTTTATTTCTGGAAAACGTGGAATTATCAGAAGTAAAGGAAAAGATTTGGGGGGAGAAAAAGATAATTTGAAGTACGTAGGTACACAGGAATTGGATAAGTATGTTTATGGGTGGGAGCAAACGTGAATATGTTAAGATACAAACACCTCTGTAAGCGACGAGTCAGCTCACAGAGAGGGGGTGCAGCGGCTAACGGACTGGTGCAGAACCAACAACCTGTCTCTGAATGTGAACAAAACAAAAGAGATGGTTGTTGACTTCAGGAGGGCACGGAGCGACCACTCCCCGCTGAACATCGACAGCTCCTCGGTAGAGATCGTTAAGAGCACCAAATTTCTTGGTGTTCACCTGACGGAGAATCTCACCTGGTCCCTCAACACCAGCTCCATAGCAAAGAAAGCCCAGCAGCGTCTCTACTTTCTGCGAAGGCTGAGGAAAGTCCATTTCCCACTCCCCCCATCCTCATCACATTCTACAGGGGTTGTATTGAGAGCATCCTGAGCAGCTGCATCACTGCCTGGTTCGGAAATTGCACATTCTCAGATCGCAAGACCCTGCAGCTGATAGTGAGGTCAGCTGAGAAGATCATTGGGGTCTCTCTTCCCGCCATCACAGACATTTACACCACACGCTGCATCCGCAAAGCAAACAGCATTATGAAGGACCCCGTGCACCCCTCATACAAACTCTTCTCCCTCCTGCCGTCTGGGAAAAGGCTCCGAAGCATTCGGGCTCTCACGGCCAGGCTATGTAACAGTTTCTTCCCCCAAGCCATCAGACTCCTCAATACCCAGAGCCTGGACTGACACCTTGTCCTATTGTCCTGTTTATTATTTATTGTAATGCCTGCACTGTTTTGTGTACTTTATGCAGTCCTGTGTAGGTCTGTAGTCTGGTGTAACTTTCTCTGTGTTGTTTTTTTACATAGTTCAGTCTAGTTTTTGTACTGTGTCATGTAACACCATGGTCCTGAAAAACGTTGTCTCATTTTTTACTATGTACTGTACCAGCAGCTATGGTCGAAATGACAATAAAAGTGACTTGACTTGACCTATGATGGAATTTAGATAGGGTTACACACATTATTTTGGACAAGAAAGAAATGGATGAGAAGAGATACACGGAAATTATTATTCAACCACTACTATGACTAACTTTTTAACAACAATTATTATTATTTAGTTTAATAGTGTGGAATTACAATTGCACATAAATGTCTATTTAAGTGCCTAATTATTTTTCTTTAAATACCATTTTAGTGTGTACTTGTGAATGTATAAATATATATAGATTTATACATATGTAAAAAATAGAAAAGGCTTTATATGTAAAAACATTTATGTAATACTTATGAATACCTTATCCAAATAAAAAAATTGAAGAAACCTATCGAATGGTAAAAGGCCTCAATAGAGTGGATGTGGAAAGGATATTTGTTATGGTGAGGAGTCAAAGAGCAGAGGACCCAGCCTCAGAATAGAGGGGTGTACTTTTAGAACGGAGATGAGGAGGAATTTCTTCAGCTCGAGAGTGCTGAATCCACGGAATTCGTGGCTGTGGAGGCCAGGTCATCGGACATATGTAAGGCAATGGTTGATAGGTTGATGAAGGGCCATGGGGAGAAATCAGGAGGCTGAAAGGAAATGGTGGAAGAGACTTGATAGGTTTAATGGCCAAATTCTGCTCCTATATCTCATAGTCTTATGGTCAAAAACTACTCACAATACTCACCAATGTGACACAGGAGTATATCCGTTCTCTTATATTCTCCACCTCTCGAGATGAATACAAACAAAGGACTAGAATTTCCAGATACAGTGTGGTGCAGATAATCAATAAAGTTCAAGTTCAAACTATGGTAAACTGTGAGATAAAGTTCAGTTCAATAGACTTCTAATGAGATGGACCGAAGGGTGAAAAGGGCACAGGCAGTTTGCGGTGAGAACGGGTTACAAAAATGCAGTCAACTGAGGGAGGAGAGAGAAGAGATTCAGCGTGAGTGTCTTTGTGCAGGATCGATGTTCATCGAAAGGAGAACGCAGGCGCGGCAGAGAAACCGATCAGCATCCACTCGACGGCAGAGGGCTGCTCAGCGGCCTGCAGGATGATCCTCGACATCATGCACCAGGAGGCACAGGCCATCAAAATGTAGGTAACGGCGTTGTGGTGGACAGGTTTTCACAGCAGCTTACAGAACTCTGTCCCTATCCAAATGGATAAAAACACACACACTGTGACACTGACCCACCCCTCACCCCTCACCCCTCACTGAGACACCGACACTCCCCTCACCCCTCACCCCTCACCCCTCACCCCTCACTGAGACACCGACACTCCCCTCACCCCTCACTGTGACACCGACACACCCCACACCCCTCACCCCTCACTGTGAAACTGACACACCCCTCACCCCTCACTGTGACACTGACACACCCCACACTCCTCACCCCTCACCGTGACACCGACACACCCCACACCCCTCACCCCTCACTGTGACACCGACACACCCCTTACCCCTCACTGTGACACTGACACACCCCTCACCCCTCACTGTGACACTGACACACCCCACACCCCTCACCCCTCACTGTGACACCGACACACCCCACACCCCTCACTGAGACACCGACACACCCCTCACCCCTCACTGTGACACTGACACACCCCACACCCCTCACCCCTCACTGTGACACCGACACACCCCTCACCCCTCACCGTGACACTGACACACCCCACACCCCTCACTGTGACACTGACACACCCCTCACCCCTCACCGTGACACCGACACACCCCACACCCCTCACCCCTCACTGTGACACCGACACACCCCTCACCCCTCACCCCTCACTGAGACACCGACACACCCCACACCCCTCACCCCTCACTGTGACACCGACACACCCCTCACCCCTCACCCCTCACTGCGACACTGACCCACCCCTCACCCCTCACTGTGACACCGACACACACCACACCCCTCACCCCTCACTGTGACACTGACACACCCCTCACCCCTCACTGTGACACTGACACACCCCACACCCCTCACCCCTCACTGTGACACTGACACACCGCTCACCCCACACTGTGACACTGACACACCCCACACCCCTCACCCCTCACTGTGACACTGACACACCCCACACCCCTCACTGTGACACTGACACACCACACACCCCTCACCCCTCACTGTGACACCGACACACCCCACACCCCTCACTGTGACACCGACACACCCCACACCCCACACCCCTCACTGTGACACTGACACACCCCTCACCCCTCACCCCTCACTGTGACACCGACACTCCCCACACCCCTCACTGTGACACCGACAAACCCCACACCCCTTACTGTGACACCGACACACCTCACACCCCACACCCCTCACTGTGACACCGACACACCCCTCACCCCACACCCCTCACTGTGACACTGACACACCCCTCACCCCTCACTGTGACACTGACACACCCCTCACCCCTCACTGTGACACTGACACACCACACACCCCTCACCCCTCACTGTGACACCGACACACCCCACACCCCTCACTGTGACACCGACACACCCCACACCCCTCACCCCTCACTGTGACACTGACACACCACACACCCCTCACCCCTCACTGTGACACCGACACACCCCACACCCCTTCACTGTGACACTGACCCACCCCTCACCCCTCAGTGTGACACCGACACACCCCACACCACTCACCGTGAAACCGACACACCCCTCACCCCTCACTAAGACACCGACACACCCCACACCCCTCACTGTGACACTGACACACCCCACACCCCTCACCCCTCACTGTGACACTGACACACCCCACACCCCTCACTGTGACACTGACACACCCCTCACACCTCACTGTGACACCGACACACCCCTCACCCCTCACTGTGACACCGACACACCCCACACCCCTCACTGTGACACTGACACACCCCTCACACCTCACTGTGACACCGACACACCCCACACCCCTCACTGTGACATCGACACACCCCACACCCCTCACCCCTCACTGTGACACCGACACACCCCTCACCCCTCACTGTGACACCGACACACCCCACACCCCTCACCCCTCACTGTGACACTGACACACACCACACCCCTCACTGTGACACCGACACACCCCTCACCCCTCCCCCCTCACTGTGACACTGACACACCCCACACCCCTCACTGTGACACCGACACACCCCACACCCCTCACCCCTCACTGTGACACCGACACACCCCTCACCCCACACCCCTCACTGTGACACCGACACACCCCACACCCCTCACCCCTCACTGTGACACCGACACTCCCCACACCCCTCACTGTGACACCGACACACCCCTCACCCCTCACTGTGACACTGACACACCCCACACCCCACACCCCTCACTGTGACACCGACACACCCCTCACCCCTCACTGTGACACTGACACACCCCACACCCCACACCCCTCACTGTGACACTGACACACCCCTCACCCCTCACCGAGACACCGACACATCCCACACCCCTCACCGAGACACCGACACACCCCACACCCCTCACCCCTCACTGTGACACTGACCCACCCCACACCCCTCACTGTGACACCGACACACCCTCACCCCTCACCCCTCACTGTGACACTGACACACCCCTCACCCCTCACCGTGACACTGACACACCCCTCACCCCTCACTGTGACACCGACACACCCCACACCCCTCACCCCTCACTGTGACACTGACACACACCACACCCCTCACTGTGACACCGACACACCCCTCACCCCTCCCCCCTCACTGTGACACTGACACACCCCACACCCCTCACTGTGACACCGACACACCCCACACCCCTCACTGTGACACTGACACACCCCTCACCCCTCACTGTGACACCGACACACCCCACACCCCTCACTGTGACACTGACACACCCCTCACCCCTCACTGTGACACCGACACACCCCACACCCCTCACTGTGACACCGACACACCCCACACCCCTCACTGTGACACTGACACACCCCTCACCCCTCACTGTGACACCGACACACCCCACACCCCTCACTGTGACACCGACACACCCCACACCCCTCACCCCTCACTGTGACACCGACACACCCCTCACCCCACACTGTGACACCGACACACCCCACACCCCTCACCCCTCACTGTGACACTGACACACCCCACACCCCTCACTGTGACACCGACACACCCCTCACCCCTCCCCCCTCACTGTGACACTGACACACCCCACACCCCTCACTGTGACACCGACACACCCCACACCCCTCACCCCTCACTGTGACACCGACACACCCCTCACCCCACACCCCTCACTGTGACACCGACACACCCCACACCCCTCACCCCTCACTGTGACACCGACACTCCCCACACCCCTCACTGTGACACCGACACACCCCACACCCCTCACCCCTCACTGTGACACCGACACACCCCACACCCCTCACTGTGACACTGACACACCCCTCACCCCTCACTGTGACACCGACACACCCCACACCCCTCACCCCTCACTGTGACACTGACACTCCCCTCACCCCTCAATGTGACACCGACACACCCCACACCCCTCACTGTGACACTGACACTCCCCTCACCCCTCAATGTGACACCGACACACCCCACACCCCACACCCCTCACTGTGACACTGACACAACCCTCACCCCTCACCGTGACACCGACACACCCCTCACCCCTCACTGTGACACTGACACTCCCCACACCCCTCACTGTGACACCGACACACCCCACACCCCTCACTGTGACACTGACACTCCCCACACCCCTCACTGTGACACCGACACACCCCTCACCCCAATGTGACACTGACACACCCCTCACCCCTCACCCCTCAATGTGACACCGACACACCCCACACCCCTCACCCCTCACTGTGACACTGAGACACCCCACACCCCTCACCCCTCACTGTGACACTGACACACCCCACACCCCTCACCCCTCACTGTGACACTGACCCACCCCTCACCCCTCAGTGTGACACCGACACACCCCACACCACTCACCGTGAAACCGACACACCCCTCACCCCTCACTAAGACACCGACACACCCCACACCCCTCACTGTGACACTGACACACCCCCACACCCCTCACCCCCTCACCGTGACACCGTCACACCCCTCACCCCTCACTGTGACACTGACACATCCCTCACCCCACACCCCTCACTGTGACACCGACACTCCCCACACCCCTCACTGTGACACCGACACACCCCACACCCCTCACTGTGACACCGACACACCCCTCACCCCTCACTGTGACACTGACACATCCCTCACCCCTCACTGTGACACCGACACACCCCACACCCCTCACCCCTCACTGTGACACTGACACACCCCGCACCCCTCACTGTGACACTGACACACCCCTCACCCCTCACCGAGACACCGACACATCCCACACCCCTCACCGAGACACCGACACACCCCACACCCCTCACTGTGACACTGACCCACCCCACACCCCTCACTGTGACACCGACACACCCTCACCCCTCACCCCTCACTGTGACACTGACACACCCCTCACCCCTCACTGTGACACCGACACAACCCCACACCCCTCACCCCTCACTGTGACACTGACCCACCCCTCACCCCTCACCCCTCACCGTGACACCGACACACCCCACACCCCTCACCCCTCACTGTGACACCGACACACCCCTCACCCCACACCCCTCACTGTGACACCGACACACCCCACACCCCTCACCCCTCACTGTGACACCGACACTCCCCACACCCCTCACTGTGACACCGACACACCCCTCACCCCTCACTGTGACACTGACACACCCCACACCCCACACCCCTCACTGTGACACCGACACACCGCTCACCCTTCACTGTGACACTGACACACCCCACACCCCACACCCCTCACTGTGACACTGACACACCCCTCACCCCTCACCGAGACACCGACACATCCCACACCCCTCACCGAGACACCGACACACCCCACACCCCTCACCCCTCACTGTGACACTGACCCACCCCACACCCCTCACTGTGACACCGACACACCCTCACCCCTCACCCCTCACTGTGACACTGACACACCCCTCACCCCTCACCGTGACACTGACACACCCCACACCCCTCACTGTGACACCGACACACCCCACACCCCTCACCCCTCACTGTGACACTGACCCACCCCTCACCCCTCACCGTGACACCGACACACCCCTCACCCCTCACTGTGACACTGACACACCCCACACCCCTCACTGTGACACCGACACACCCCTCACCCCTCACCGTGACACTGACACACCCCACACCCCTCACCCCTCACCCCTCACTGTGACACTGACACACCCCTCACCCCTCACCGTGACACTGACACACCCCTCACCCCTCACTGTGACACCGACACACACCTCACCCCTCACTGTGACACCGACACACCCCTCAACCCTCACCGTGACACTGACACACCCCACACCCCTCACTGTGACACCGACACACACCTCACCCCTCACCGTGACACTGGCACACCCCACACCCCTCACTGTGACACCGACACACACCTCACCCCTCACTGTGACACCGACACACCCCTCACCCCTCACCCCTCACTGTGACACTGACACACCCCACACCCCTCACTGTGACACCGACACACCCCACACCCCTCACTGTGACACTGACACACCCCTCACACCTCACTGTGACACCGACACACCCCTCACCCCTCACTGTGACACCGACACACCCCACACCCCTCACTGTGACACTGACACACCCCTCACACCTCACTGTGACACCGACACACCCCACACCCCTCACCCCTCACTGTGACACCGACACACCCCTCACCCCTCAATGTGACACCGACACACACCACACCCCTCACTGTGACACCGACACACCCCTCACCCCTCACCCCTCACTGTGACACCGACACACCCCACACCCCTCACTGTGACACCGACACACCCCTCACCCCTCCCCCCTCACTGTGACACTGGCACACCCCACACCCCTCACCCCTCACTGTGACACTGACACACCCCACACCCCTCACTGTGACACTGGCACACCCCACACCCCTCACTGTGACACTGACACACCCCACACCCCTCACTGTGACACCGACACACCCCTCACCCCTCCCCCCTCACTGTGACACTGGCACACCCCACACCCCTCACCCCTCACTGTGACACTGACACACCCCACACCCCTCACTGTGACACCGACACACCCCACACCCCTCACCCCTCACTGTGACACTGACCCAGCCCACACCCCTCACTGTGACACTGGCACACCCCACACCCCTCACCCCTCACTGTGACACTGACACACCCCACACCCCTCACTGTGACACCGACACACCCCACACCCCTCACCCCTCACCGTGACACTGGCACACCCCACACCCCTCACCCCTCACTGTGACACTGGCACACCCCACACCCCTCACCCCTCACTGTGACACTGGCACACCCCTCACCCCTCACTGTGACACCGACACACCCCACACACCTCACCCCTCACCGTGACACCGACACACCCCTCACCCCTCACCCCTCACTGTGACACCGACACACCCCACACCCCTCACCCCTCACTGTGAAACTGACACACCCCTCACCCCTCACTGTGACACCGACACACCCCACACCCCTCACCCCTCACTGTGACACCGACACACCCCACACCCCTCACCCCTCACTGTGACACTGACACACCCCACACCCCTCACTGTGACACCGACACACCCCACACCCATCACTGTGACACCGACACACCCCTCACCCCTCACCCCTCACTGTGACACCGACACACCCCTCACCCCACACCCCTCACTGTGACACCGACACACCCCACACCCCTCACTGTGACACCGACACACCCCACACCCCTCACCCCTCACTGTGACACTGACACACCCCTCACCCCTCACCCCTCACTGTGACACTGACACACCCCACACCCCACACTGTGACACTGACACACCCCACACCCCTCACCCCTCACCGTGACACCGACACACCCCACACCCCTCACTGTGACACTGACACACCCCCACACCCCTCACCCCTCACCGTGACACCGACACACCCCTCACCCCTCACTGTGACACCGACACACCCCACACCCCTCACCCCTCACTGTGACACTGACACACCCCACACCCCTCACCCCTCACTGTGACACTGACACACCCCACACCCCACACTGTGACACTGACACACCCCACACCCCTCACCCCTCACCGTGACACCGACACACCCCACACCCCTCACTGTGACACTGACACACCCCACACCCCTCACCCCTCACCGTGACACCGACACACCCCTCACCCCTCACTGTGACACCGACACACCCCACACCCCTCACCCCTCACTGTGACACCGACACACCCCTCACCCCTCACCCCTCACTGTGACACCGACACACCCCTCACCCCTCACTGTGACACTGGCACACCCCTCACTGTGACACCGACACTCCCCACACCCCTCACCCCTCACTGTGACACTGACACACCCCTCACCCCTCACCCCTCACTGTGACACTGGCACACCCCACACCCCTCACTGTGACACTGACACACCCCTCACCCCTCACCCCTCACTGTGACACTGGCACACCCCACACCCCTCACTGTGACACTGGCACACCCCTCACCCCTCACTGTGACACCGACACACCCCACACACCTCACTGTGACACTGACACACCCCACACCCCTCACTGTGACACCGACACACCCCTCACCCCTCACCCCTCACTGTGACACCGACACACCCCTCACCGTGACACCGACACACCCCTCACCCCTCACTGTGACACCGACACACCCCACACCCCTCACCCCTCACTGAGACACCGACACACCCCACACCCCTCACCCCTCACTGTGACACCGACACACCCCACACCCCTCACCCCTCACTGTGAAACTGACACACCCCACACCCCTCACCCCTCACTGTGACACCGACACACCCCTCACGGCTCACCCCTCACCGTGACACTGACACACCCCACACCCCACACCCTTCACTGTGACACTGACACACCCCTCACCCCTCACCCCTCACTGTGACACCGACACACCCCACACCCCTCACCCCTCACTGTGACACCGACACACCCCACACCCCTCACCCCTCACTGTGAAACTGACACACCCCTCACCCCTCTGCCCTCACCGTGACGCCGACACACCCCTCACCCCTCACCCCTCACTGTGACACCGACACACCCCACACCCCTCACCCCTCACTGTGAAACTGACACACCCCTCACCCCTCACCCCTCACTGTGACACCGACACACCCCACACCCCTCACCCCTCACTGTGACACCGACACACCCCACACCCCTCACTGTGACACTGACACACCCCTCACCCCTCACTGTGACACCGACACACCCCACACCCCTCACCCCTCACTGTGACACTGACACTCCCCTCACCTCTCAATGTGACACCGACACACCCCACACCCCTCACTGTGACACTGACACTCCCCTCACCCCTCAATGTGACTCCGACACACCCCACACCCCACACCCCTCACTGTGACACTGACACAACCCTCACCCCTCACCGTGACACCGACACACCCCTCACCCCTCACTGTGACACTGACACTCCCCACACCCCTCACTGTGACACCGACACACCCCACACCCCTCACTGTGACACTGACACTCCCCACACCCCTCACCCCTCACCGTGACACCGACACACCCCACACCCCTCACTGTGACACCGACACACCCCACACCCCTCACTGTGACACTGACACTCCCCACACCCCTCACCGTGAAACCGACACACCCCTCACCCCTCACTGTGACACTGACACTCCCCACACCCCTCACTGTGACACTGACACAACCCTCACCCCTCACCGTGACACCGACACACCCCTCACCCCTCACTGTGACACTGACACTCCCCACACCCCTCACTGTGACACCGACACACCCCACACCCCTCACTGTGACACTGACACTCCCCACACCCCTCACTGTGACACCGACACAACCCTCACCCCACACCCCTCACTGTGACACCGACACACCCCACACCCCTCACCCCTCACTGTGACACCGACACACCCCGCACCCCTCACCCCTCACTGTGACACCGACACTCCCCACACCCCTCACTGTGACACTGACACACCCCTCACCCCTCACCCCTCAATGTGACACCGACACACCCCACACCCCTCACCCCTCACTGTGACACTGAGACACCCCACACCCCTCACCCCTCACTGTGACACTGACACACCCCACACCCCTCACCCCTCACTGTGACACTGACACACCCCACACCCCTCACTGTGACACTGACACACCCCTCACACCTCACTGTGACACCGACACACCCCTCACCCCTCACTGTGACACCGACACACCCCACACCCCTCACTGTGACACTGACACACCCCTCACACCTCACTGTGACACCGACACACCCCACACCCCTCACTGTGACACTGGCACACCCCTCACCCCTCACTGTGACACCGACACACCCCACACACCTCACCCCTCACCGTGACACCGACACACCCCTCACCCCTCACCCCTCACTGTGACACCGACACACCCCACACCCCTCACCCCTCACTGTGAAACTGACACACCCCTCACCCCTCACCCCTCACTGTGACACCGACACACCCCTCACCCCTCACCCCTCACTGTGACACCGACACACCCCACACCCCTCACCCCTCACTGTGAAACTGACACACCCCTCACCCCTCACTGTGACACCGACACACCCCACACCCCTCACCCCTCACTGTGACACTGACACACCCCTCACCCCTCACTGTGACACCGACACACCCCTCACCCCTCACCCCTCACTGTGACACTGACACACCCCACACCCCTCACCCCTCACTGTGACACTGACACACCCCACACCCCTCACTGTGACACCGACACACCCCACACCCCTCACCCCTCACTGTGACACCGACATACCCCTCACCCCACACCCCTCACTGTGACACCGACACACCCCACACCCCTCACCCCTCACTGTGACACTGACACTCCCCACACCCCTCACTGTGACACCGACACACCCCACACCCCTCACTGTGACACTGACACTCCCCACACCCCTCATTGTGACACCGACACACCCCTCACCCCACACCCCTCACTGTGACACCGACACACCCCACACCCCTCACCCCTCACTGTGACACCGACACACCCCGCACCCCTCACCCCTCACTGTGACACCGACACTCCCCACACCCCTCACTGTGACACTGACACACCCCTCACCCCTCACCCCTCAATGTGACACCGACACACCCCACACCCCTCACCCCTCACTGTGACACTGAGACACCCCACACCCCTCACCCCTCACTGTGACACTGACACACCCCACACCCCTCACCCCTCACTGTGACACTGACACACCCCACACCCCTCACTGTGACACTGACACACCCCTCACACCTCACTGTGACACCGACACACCCCTCACCCCTCACTGTGACACCGACACACCCCACACCCCTCACTGTGACACTGACACACCCCTCACACCTCACTGTGACACCGACACACCCCACACCCCTCACTGTGACACCGACACACACCACACCCCTCACTGTGACACCGACACACCCCTCACCCCTCCCCCCTCACTGTGACACTGACACACCCCACACCCCTCACTGTGACACCGACACACCCCACACCCCACACCCCTCACCGTGACACTGGCACACCCCACACCCCTCACCCCTCACTGTGACACTGGCACACCCCACACCCCTCACCGTGACACTGGCACAGCCCACACCCCTCACCCCTCACTGTGACACTGGCACACCCCTCACCCCTCACTGTGACACCGACACACCCCACACACCTCACCCCTCACCGTGACACCGACACACCCCTCACCCCTCACCCCTCACTGTGACACCGACACACCCCACACCCCTCACCCCTCACTGTGAAACTGACACACCCCTCACCCCTCACCCCTCACTGTGACACCGACACACCCCTCACCCCTCACCCCTCACTGTGACACCGACACACCCCACACCCCTCACTGTGACACTGACACACCCCACACCCCTCACCCCTCACTGTGAAACTGACACACCCCTCACCCCTCACCCCTCACTGTGACACCGACACACCCCACACCCCTCACCCCTCACTGTGACACTGACACACCCCACACCCCTCACCCCTCACTGTGACACTGACACACCCCACACCCCTCACTGTGACACCGACACACCCCACACCCCTCACCCCTCACTGTGACACCGACATACCCCTCACCCCACACCCCTCACTGTGACACCGACACACCCCCACACCCCTCACCCCTCACTGTGACACCGACACACCCCTCACCCCTCACCCCTCACTGTGACACCGACACACCCCACACCCCTCACCCCTCACTGTGACACCGACACACCCCTCACCCCTCACCCCTCACTGTGACACCGACACACCCCACACCCCCTCACCCCTCACTGTGACACTGACACACCCCACACCCCACACCCCTCACTGTGACAGCGACACACCCCACACCCCTCACTGTGACACCGACACACCCCACCCCCCTCACCCCTCACTGTGACACTGACACACCCCACACCCCTCACTGTGACGCTGACACACCCCACACCCCTCACCCCTCACTGTGACACTGACACACCCCTCACCCCTCACTGTGACACTGACACACCCCACACCCCTCACCCCTCACTGTGACACTGACACACCCCTCACCCCTCACCCCTCACTGTGACACCGACACACCCCACACCCCTCACCCCTCACTGTGACACCGACACACCCCACACCCCTCACCCCTCACTGTGACACCGACACACCCCACACCCCTCACTGTGACACCGACACACCCCACACCCCTCACCCCTCACTGTGACACTGGCACACCCCACACCCCTCACTGTGACACCGACACACCCCACACCCCTCACCCCTCACTGTGACACCGACACACCCCACACACCTCACTGTGACACTGGCACACCCCTCACCCCTCACTGTGACACCGACACACCCCACACCCCTCACCCCTCACTGTGACACTGACACTCCCCACACCCCTCACTGTGACACCGACACACCCCTCACCCCTCACTGTGACACCGACACACCCCTCACCGTGACACCGACACACCCCTCACCCCTCACCCCGCACTGTGACACCGACACACACCCCCTCACCCCTCACCCCTCACTGTGACACCGACACACCCCACACCCCTCACCCCTCACTGTGAAACTGACACACCCCTCACCCCTCACTGTGACACCGACACACCCCACACCCCTCACCCCTCACTGTGACACCGACACACCCCACACCCCTCACTATGACACTGACACACCCCACACCCCTCACCCCTCACTGTGACACCGACACACCCCTCACCCCTCACTGTGACACTGACACACCCCACACCCCTCACTGTGACACTGACACACCCCACACCCCTCACTGTGACACCGACACACCCCACACACCTCACCCCTCACTGTGAAACTGACACACCCCTCACCCCTCACCCCTCACCGTGACACCGACACACGCAACACCCCTCACCCCTCACTGTGACACCGACACACCCCACACCCCACACCCCTCACTGTGACACTGACACACCCCACACCCCTCACCCCTCACTGTGAAACTGACACACCCCTCACCCCTCACCCCTCACCGTGACACTGACACACCCCTCACCCCTCACCCCTCACCGTGACACCGACACACCCCTCACCACTCACCCCTCACTGTGACACCGACACACCCCACACCCCTCACCCCTCACTGTGAAACTGACACACCCCTCACCCCTCACCCCTCACTGTGACACCGACACACCCCACACCCCTCACCCCTCACTGTGACACCGACACACCCCACACCCCTCACCCCTCACTGTGACACTGACACTCCCCTCACCCCTCAATGTGACACCGACACACCCCACACCCCTCACCCCTCACTGTGACACTGACACACCCCACACCCCTCACTGTGACACTGACACACCCCTCACCCCTCACCCCTCACTGTGACACCGACACACCCCACACCACTCACCCCTCACTGTGACACTGACACTCCCCTCACCCCTCAATGTGACACCGACACACCCCACACCCCTCACTGTGACACTGACACTCCCCTCACCCCTCAATGTGACACCGACACACCCCGCACCCCTCACTGTGACACTGACACAACCCTCACCCCTCACTGTGACACCGACACACCCCACACCCCTCACTGTGACACTGACACTCCCCACACCCCTCACTGTGACACCGACACACCCCACACCCCTCACCCCTCACTGTGACACCGACACTCCCCACACCCCTCACTGTGACACTGACACACCCCTCACCCCTCACCCCTCAATGTGACACCGACACACCCCACACCCCTCACCCCTCACTGTGACACTGAGACACCCCACACCCCTCACCCCTCACTGTGACACTGACACACCCCACACCCCTCACCCCTCACTGTGACACTGACACACCCCACACCCCTCACTGTGACACTGACACACCCCACACCCCTCACCCCTCTCTGTGACACAGACACACCCCACACCCCTCACCCCTCACCGTGACACTGACACACCCCACACCCATCACCCTCACTGTGAAACTGACACACCCCTCACCCCTCACCCCTCACTGTGACACTGACACACCCCTCACCCCTCACCCCTCACTGTGACACCGACACACCCCACACCCCTCACCCCTCACTGTGACACTGACACACCCCACACCCCTCACCCCTCACCGTGACACTGACACACCCCACACCCCTCACCCCTCACTGTGACACTGACACACCCCACACCCCACACCCCTCACTGTGACACTGACACACCCCTCACCCCTCACTGTGACACTGACACACCCCTCACCCCTCACCCCTCACTGTGACACCGACACACCCCACACCCCTCACCCCTCACTGTGACACCGACACACCCCCACACCCCTCACCCTCACTGTGAAACTGACACACCCCTCACCCCTCACCCCCCACTGTGACACCGACACACCCCTCACCCCTCACTGTGACACCGACACACCCCACACCCCTCACCCTCACTGTGAAACTGACACACCCCTCACCCCTCACCCCTCACTGTGACACCGACACACCCCACACCACTCACCCCTCACTGTGACACTGACACTCCCCTCACCCCTCAATGTGACACCGACACACCCCACACCCCTCACTGTGACACTGACACTCCCCTCACCCCTCAATGTGACACCGACACACCCCGCACCCCACACCCCTCACTGTGACACTGACACAACCCTCACCCCTCACTGTGACACCGACACACCCCACACCCCCCTCACTGTGACACTGACACTCCCCCACACCCCTCACTGTGACACCGACACACCCCGCACCCCTCACCCCTCACTGTGACACCGACACTCCCCACACCCCTCACTGTGACACTGACACACCCCTCACCCCTCACCCCTCAATGTGACACCGACACACCCCACACCCCTCACCCCTCACTGTGACACTGAGACACCCCACACCCCTCACCCCTCACTGTGACACTGACACACCCCTCACCCCTCACCCCTCACTGTGACACTGACACACCCCCACACCCCTCACCCCTCACTGTGACACTGACACACCCCACACCCCTCACTGTGACACTGACACACCCCACACCCCTCACCCCTCACTGTGACACAGACACACCCCACACCCCTCACCCCTCACCGTGACACTGACACACCCCACACCCCTCACCCTCACTGTGAAACTGACACACCCCCTCACCCCTCACCCCTCACTGTGACACCGACACACCCCACACCCCTCACCCTCACTGTGAAACTGACACACCCCTCACCCCTCACCCCTCACTGTGACACCGACACACCCCACACCCCTCACCCCTCACTGTGACACCGACACACCCCACACCCCTCACCCTCACTGTGAAACTGACACACCCCTCACCCCTCACCCCTCACTGTGACACCGACACACCCCACACCCCTCACTGTGACACCGACACACCCCACACTCCTCACACCTCACTGTGACACTGACACACCCCTCACCCCTCACTGTGACACCGACACACCCCCCCACCCCTCAATGTGACAATGACACACCCCACACCCCTCACTGACACCGACGCACCCCACACCCCTCACCGTGACAGACGCTCCCCACACCCCACACCCCTCACTGTGACACTGACACACCCCACACCCCCTCACTGTGACACCGACACACCCCACACCCCTCACCCCTCTCTGTGACACCGACACACCCCTCACCCCTCACTGTGACACCGACACACCCCTCACCCCTCACCCCTCACTGTGACACTGACACACCCCCACACCCCTCACTGTGACACCGACACACCCCTCACCCCTCACCCCTCACTGTGACACCGACACACCCCTCACCCCTCACCCCTCACTGTGACACTGACACACCCCTCACCCCTCACTGTGACACCGACACACCCCACACCCCTCACCCCTCACTGTGACACTGACACACCCCACACCCCTCACCCCTCACTGTGACACCGGCACACCCCTCACCCCTCACCCCTCACTGTGACACTGACACACCCCACACCCCTCACTGTGACACCGACACACCCCACACCCCTCACTGTGACACTGACACACCCCCTCACACCTCACTGTGACACCGACACACCCCTCACCCCTCACTGTGACACCGACACACCCCACACCCCTCACCCCTCACTGTGACACTGGCAAACCCCACACCCCTCACCCCTCACTGTGACACTGGCACACCCCTCACCCCTCACTGTGACACCGACACACCCCACACCCCTCACTGTGACACTGACACTCCCCACACCCCTCACTGTGACACCGACACACCCCTCACCCCTCACCCCTCACTGTGACACTGACACACCTCACACCCCTCACTGTGACACTGGCACACCCCACACCCCTCACTGTGACACCGACACACCCCACACCCCACACCCCTCACTGTGACACCGACACACCCCACACCCCTCACCCCTCACTGTGACACCGACACACCCCTCACCCCTCACTGTCACACCGACACACCCCTCACCCCTCACTGTGACACTGACACACCCCACACCCCACACCCCTCACTGTGACACTGACACACCCCTCACCGAGACACCGACACATCCCACACCCCTCACCGAGACACCGACACACCCCACACCCCTCACCCCTCACTGTGACACCGACACACCCCTCACCCCTCACTGTGACACTGACACATCCCACACCCCTCACCCCTCACTGTGACACCGACACACCCCTCACCCCTCACCCCTCACTGTGACACCGACACACCCTCACCCCTCACCCCTCACTGTGACACTGACACACCCCTCACCCCTCACCCGTGACACTGACACACCCCACACCCCTCACTGTGACACCGACACACCCCACACCCCTCACCCCTCACTGTGACACTGACCCACCCCTCACCCCTCACCGTGACACCGACACACCCCTCACCCCTCACTGTGACACTGACACACCCCACACACCACACCCCTCACTGTGACACCGACACACCCCTCACCCCTCACCGTGACACTGACACACCCCACACCCCTCACCCCTCACCCCTCACTGTGACACTGACACACCCCTCACCCCTCACCGTGACACTGACACACCCCTCACCCCTCACTGTGACACCGATACACCCCCACACCCCACACCCCTCACCCCTCACTGTGACACCGACACACCCCTCACCCCTCACCGTGACACTGACACACACCTCACCCCTCACTGTGACACCGACACACCCCTCACCCCTCACCGTGACACTGACACACCCCACATCCCTCACTGTGACACCGACAAACACCTCACCCCTCACCGTGACACTGGCACACCCCACACCCCTCACTGTGACACCGACACACACCTCACCCCTCACTGTGACACCGACACACCCCTCACCCCTCACCCCTCACTGTGACACTGACACACCCCACACCCCTCACTGTGACACCGACACACCCCACACCCCTCACTGTGACACTGACACACCCCTCACACCTCACTGTGACACCGACACACCCCTCACCCCTCACTGTGACACCGACACACCCCACACCC